>NC_056725.1:1355430557-1355730557 GCF_019279795.1 Protopterus annectens
GCAGCATTACTGCAGGCATTACAGTGGACTGTGGTGGTAAACTGAGAGCTGAGTCACAAAATAAAGCTCTCAGATCACTGGTCTAAGTGTCCATCCTTATGCTAGCTGCTGAAAGGAAGGGTCAGAGAAATGAGTGTCAGACATGAATCTCCTCTGGAGCATTAATGGGTTCACCCTTCAACTCAGCCTGAGATGTCCCTTTGAGGTGGTTTGGGCTCATAGTGAGGATGGCTCCCTAGCTACTTCCCACAGATGCATATCAGGCACAAACCAAAGTGGGAGAAGCCTTGGGGCAAACCTGGGACAAGACATAAAATTAAATCACTCAGGCTGCCTGGGAATGGATGGGGAGCCTACAAGACATGATGAGGAATGCTGCTGGTAACAGAAATGTCCAGTGTGTTCTACTTAGCCTACTACCATCATTACCCTCACCAAGACAAGCAGTTTAGAAAGACCAATGGATGGCTAGATGTTGTTCACAATACTATTATTAGCCTGCATACTTATTTCAGCCCGTTTCCCATTCCTATTTGGTTTTGGCTAACTTTAGCTGGAAGTCTTCAATAGGAAGAATCATGGACAATGATGGGTTGAGTCAAGCAAGGTAGTGAAACAGGAATACTGTGCTTTGTCAGAAATACATATTCTGATTATAGACAGATGGCTAGGTTATGCTCCACTCAGATACCCGTGGAATCTGACAAAGGTATTCAGAGGCTAAACACGGGACGTATGCTAGAGAATAAGGTTGAGATCTGCTATGTAAGCTGCACATAGCATACAAGAATGGAACAACCCTTAAGGAAGTTACAGGTGAAAGAACAGTACAACAGGAATATAACAGACATCAAGGAAGTCTAACTGCTTTCTGAAAATTGGTGCAGTAGTGTTCATATGGGAATGCAATGGGGTACATGTGCTCTACATTTCAAATAATTCCAAAATGACCTATCAGACATCTACATTAACATTTCTTCCTGTATTCTACTAAATTCTTCTCTAAGAAACATGTAAATATTTCCTCGGTGAGTACATATATTTTACATTGTGCTATATATAATATACTCTCTTTAGCAAGGATGATTAAACTTTACATCACTTTCTATAGGTACCTAAACTGAACATATGCAAACATATATAAAAATGTCAGTTGTTATAGACTATAGAATCCATTATGCCTGTTCAGTCATAAAAATAGTAGCCATATGCAAGAGCCAACAGCGGTTTCATTAATCCACACATGCCATATTCAGCTATGCAACTTACTAGCCAAGCCTAAAAGTACTCTTTTCTCGGAGAGTATTACTCCACTATGCCACCACTCATTCTGTGAA
This sequence comes from Protopterus annectens, assembly GCF_019279795.1. NCBI lineage: Eukaryota > Metazoa > Chordata > Ceratodontiformes > Protopteridae > Protopterus > Protopterus annectens. The sequence goes on from NC_056725.1 coordinate 1,355,431,895, forward strand.
ATATCACTTTCTCATTTTCCTCTAGAAAAACACTTAAAATGTTTTGGTCATGCTCTGAAGCAAATGCAAGTAACAAACCCTTGAAATTGGGTATAATCTTCTCACCATATACAGTACAAGTTATACAGCTTTGATGTAAAAAATGGGTTGTTTTCACATTTTATTTGTATTGATAAGGACATCCTACTGATTTTTTTTCTGGCACTAGAAACCTCTACCATGATATCACGAAAGACTGAACCCGCAATACTTCACTACTTAAGTTCATGTATAGGGTACTGCATAAATAGAAGTTATGTACTCACCATAACGTTCCATGTGGAGTGTTCATCTCGCCTTTGTTCTTACACATGGGTTCGGAGCCGATCCTCGGCTCCGTGCCGGCCTCTTGCAAGCTCTGCATCGAGAAGAAGCTCGAGACAATCTAATACCCACAATCCCCCTCTGCCTTTACCTCAGATCTAGTTTGCAAGCAAACCAATCTACATAACAGAACATTCATGCCATACATGTATACATACACAACAGACACATATAAGTATATGTGTATACCAACTATGTACAGAGAATAAGACAGTAGTAACAATGCTACTGGCCAGGCATCAAAGAACGTTCCTCCTAAGGGTGGGAGGGTGGGACTGTAAGAACAAAGGCGAGATGAACACTCCACATGGAACGTTATGGTGAGTACATAACTTCTATATGTGATAGTGTTCAATCTCGCCGTTTGTTCTTACACATGGGTAGCGTCCTAGCTCCTAAATCCTGAGGAACTCACGGGAGGGCGTTCTTGAGCACAGTGGAACCAAAGGTTGCTCTGTCCCTAGAAACCTTATCTACTTTATAATGAGAAATAAATGTATGTGGCTTAGACCAGGTAGCAGCCGCACAAATAGCATCCAGAGGTAGGCGAGCTGCATGAGCCAAAGACGTAGATATTGATCTTGTGGAATGTCCCTTGGGTTTGTTTAGAAGGGGTTGATTTGCAGAATCGTATACATAGATTATACAATCAGATAACCACTTTGAAAGAGTTCTTTTGGCAACTGCAAGTCCTTTCCTGCTATCAGCAAAAGCCACAAAGAGTTGATCTGTTTTCCTGTGATCTTTTGTTCTATCCAAATAAAACCTTAGCTGTCTGTGAACATCCAATTTGTGTAACATATACTCCATTTTGTTGGAGTGGTTTTTGAAGAAAGTGGGTAATTCAATGGACTGATTAATGTTATTAATAGAACACACTTAAGAGAGGAAGGATGAATTGATTCGTAGAGAAACTCTGTCAGAGTGAAGGATTAGATAAGGGTGCTTGATGGAGAGAGCCTGAAGTTCAGACACTGCCTAGCAGAAGTAATGGCTACCAGAAAGAGAGTCTTCCAGGACAAAAATTTTAATGGGCAAGAAGAGGCAGGTTCAAAGGGGGGCAACATTAATTTAGATAGTAACAAGTTTAGACTCCAAGGTGACGTAGGAGATCTGACCGGAGGTCTAATATGAAAAACTCCTTTTAAGAAGGCTTTACAAAGTCTGTGAGCCATGATAGGAGCTCCACACTCTTCCACATGGAAATTTGAAATGGCAGCCAATTGAACTCTTAGAGTAGCAGGAGAAGCACCCTGATGAAATAAGTCTGTCAAGAACTCTAAAATCTTATTCAAAGGAGCTGTAAAGGGATCAACGTGGTGTGTATTCGCCCAGAATACAAACCGTTTCCATTTGCTAGTATATGTTTTAGTAGTGGAAGCCTTATGCGAAGCCACTAATATATTCTGAACTGCTGGTGACAAGAGATCAGACCTGGCTAAGTTGGGAATTGGAGCAGCCAAGCTGCTAGATGGAGTGACAGGAGCGCGGGATGGGGAACCCCTGACGAGTGAGTCAACAGATCCGGCTCTGGGTCCAGAATCCAGGGTCCCCGAATGCAGTGAGTTTTCAGAGAGGGAAACCAAATTTGACGAGGCCAGAATGGAGCAATGAGAATTATCGTCCTGTGAAGGTTCCTGGCTTTCTGGAGAAATTTCGGTATCAGAGGAAATGGAGGAAATGCACAGGAGTCCCGGGGCCAATCAGAACCAGTGCGTCCCTGGGGACTTCCCCTGGAGGGGGTAATAGGGCAAAGTAGCTCCTGCATTTGGCGTTCATTGGAGACGCAAACAGGTCGCAGGAAGGCTGGCCCCATGTGCGAAAAATCCTTTTCGCCACTGACTGTTTCAGAGACCACTCGTGTGGTAGCAGAATTGCTCTGCTCAGCTTGTCGGCTATGACGTTGGATGACCCCGGGATGTGCGTTATTAGAAAGCGACCCGTGGACTCTGCCCACTGCCAAATTCTCATGGCCTCTCTGCATACTTGATAGGACCTGGTCCCCCGTTGTTTGTTTATGTACCAGACTACCGACATGTTGTCCGTCTGAACTGCAATAGTCCCTAGAGGAAGAAGGGGAGCAAAGTGTTGCAACGCTAGAAACACTGCCCTCAACTCTAGTACATTGATGTGCAGATTGTACTCCAAATTGGTCCATTCGCCTTGGACTGTCTGTCCCTGAAAGATGCCCCCCCACCCTATCAGGGAAGCATCCGTGGTCACCGTAACTGTAAGGCGTGGGTAGCACAAACGGCCTCCCCTGGGAAAGGTTGCACGTTTGGAGCCACCAGTTTAGGTCTGTTTTGCAAGTCTTTGTTATGAGAATCTCGTGTGTTAGAGGTAGCTGTTGAAATGACCACTGAGCAAACAGTAGCCATTGAAGAACTCTCATGTGCAGCCTTCCCAGGGGAATTGCAATAAGGGAGGCTGACATGAGGCCCAACACCTTCAGAACTAGTTTTGCAGGAGATTTCCTTGACAAGAGCAAAAGACGTATGTGAATCTGCAGCGATACTATCCTTTCTGTGGGAAGCCTCAGAATTAATTGCCGTGTGTTTAACTCTGCTCCTACGAACAAGATATTTTGTGATGGCTGAAGTAAGGATTTTCCGAAATTTACGGAGATCCCTAGGTGAACACACAGTTGAAGAACATAGTCTCTGGCCTGCAGTAGTTGACGCCGGGTGGTGGCTGAAAGGAGCCAGTCGTCCAGATACGGAAACACCTGGAATCCCTGACGTCTCAAGTGAGACGCTACCACTGCCATGCATTTGGTGAAGACCCTGGGGGCTGAGGTCAGACCAAAGGGCAGGGCTCGAAATTGAAAGTGACTGGTTCCCAGCCGGAAGCGCAAATGATCCCTGGATGCCCTGGCCATCTTGATGTGGTAGTATGCATCCTCTAGATCTATTGAGCACATCCACTCGTCCTTCTGTAGAAATGGAAGGATCGACTGAAGCGTGACCATTCGAACTTTTCTTTCTTGACGAAAGTAGTGAGGTAAGTCAGGTCTAGAATGGGGCTCAGGCCCCCTGTTTTCTTTGGAACTAAAGAGAACCTTGAGTAAGTCCCGAATCCTTGCTGGTCCGCTGGGACTGGCTGGATGACTCTTTTGTCTAACAGCTTTGAAATTTCTAAAGCTGCTGGCTCTCGCAGATGGGGCGGTACATCTGGGAGTCTTTTCTTTGGAATGGGATAAGATAGAAAGGGTATGGTGTAACCTCTGGTAACTACGCTTTTTACCCAATTGTCTGTAGTTATATCTTGCCAGGCCTGAGGGTAAAAGGCTAAGCGACCCCCGACTGCCTCCAGAGCAGGACAGTCGGGCCTCCTCTCAGGAGTGCTGGAAAGGTTTACCAGGGAGTGTATCCCTGTCACCTTGATGTTGCGGACCCCCTCTGCCGCCAGGGCGGCGTCTTCCACCTCTGCCCCCTCCTCTGCCTCTAGAGGGGGCATCACCCTGTGTGCCCGGGAAAGACCCTTGGTTTTGTTTCCGAAACCACATTTTCCCACCGCGTTGCCCTTTGGGGTACGGTCTGGTTGGGGTGGAAAAACGGACTCCGACAGCAGACAGAGTCTTTCCCTCTTGTTCACACCAGGTAAGGGTCTCCTTTACCTTGGGGCCAAAAAGAGTGGCACCGTCAAATGGGGCGTTTGTAAAGGAAGACTTGAAGGCTTCCGCAAAGGAGCATAGGCGCATCCAGGATTGTCTACGAAGAGTAATCGCTGAAGCTGCTGCCCTACTCGAACCTTCGGCTGCATAGGAAATCAGCCTCATGGACGAGTTAACAATCGATGTTAGGGTATTAAGTTGCGCTGTCACTTTCTCTGAGACAGCTGCATCTGTAGAACCCTGGAGGGTATCTCCCAACTCTTTGACTAGATCCCTCTGCAGACGTGTAAAATGGGTCAAATAGTTCAGGGACCGCATGGAAAAAGCCGCTGAACTGAAAATGCGCTTCCCATATCTATCCATCGTTCTAGAATCTTTATTAGGCGGATGGACAGACGAAGAAGACTCCGACATCTCCTTTTTCGTGGCTGCAGCCACCACCATAGCGTCTACTGGAACTCCTTTAGTAAGGTAGGACTTATCCTGAGGTGCTGTGATGTACTTGTTCAGTTTCCTAGGAACAGGTTACACTGTGTCAGGAGCCTCCCACGCCCTTCGAGCAATAAGTTCCATTAGTTCGTCGAAGGGCGGAGTGACCCAGGAGGAGGAAGGGCGAGCACCAAATGCCTTCAGCAGAACTGACTCATCCTCAGAAGGGGGAAGGGACTGCCAGTCACCTCTCTGCTTCAGGATCTCCAAAATGTCTGAAAAAGAGACATCTTCTGAAGGTGACTTAGGGGACCCTTCTGACTCATCTAAGTCAGTATCAGATGTTATGGATTCTTGTGGAGAATCCAAGTGTCTCCTCTTACACAGTCTCTTCCTAGGGACTTCCTCGTGGGGAGCATCCGAAGAAGCCTCGAGGAAGAGGGGCACCCTCCAGGGGTGACTGAGACACTGGTGCCCGGCGCTTGGATGTGGCCGTGGGTGCAGATGAAGACAAAGGCCCTTTATGGGAGGAGAAACTGCTTCCACTGATGTGGTTGTCTGGGTAGACAACACCTTCCTCATCAGGTCGAGCGCCCCGGGTCCCGCATCGAAGAATCCCCGGCTCGAAGAAATGGGAAGAATCCCGACACGGGCACGAAGGCATCGACCCGAGGACGGAGCCGAATCGATTCGTGCGAGGCCCGAGGGAGAGTCGGAACCGACACGCCGGTTCGACTCGGCCCCGGAACCAAGAACAGACCGTCGGCTCGAGACTCCGGTACCGGGTCCGACGGAGTCGAGGGGAACAGACCGAGAAAAGAACGGTTCTGGACCCGAGGGCTCCACAATCAGCAGATCAGCCTCTTCCGGCTCCGAAGACTGAATCGGTCTCGGAGTAGGAATGGATGGAGATACAGGAAGGCCTTCAAGTTTCGACACCAGCTGGGTGGAAACCGAAATAAGTTTAGAGAGGGCCGAATGCTCCAGCAGCTTCTGCACCACACGATCCACATCGACATCCGAAAGTTTGGAGGAGGAACGGGTCGAAGGAACCGAAGACGGAGCCGACCTCAATATGGCCGAAGGAGGGAGCTCCATCACCGGTTCCAAGACTCGAGGCTCAGGAACCGACACCAGTTGAACACTCGGCCCTGACGTCTGTGGCACCGGTGATCTAACCTTAGAAGAAGAGCTCGGAGCCGATGACTTGGGCTCCGAAGTCTTCGATTCCTTAGAGGACTTGATGCCTGGTCAGAAGCATCCAAAGCCTCCTGGAAAGCTGGTTTCAACAGACCCCTGTCCATTAGTTTCCTGCGCCTATCTGTCATGACCCTCCCACTGAAAGAGTGACAAATGGAGCAATCCTCTTGTAAGTGGAGAGGGCCAAGGCAGTAGACACAGGAACTATGGTTGTCAGTGACCGACATTTTTTGGCCACACTGACAACGCTTGAAACCAGACTTTGCCTTCTCAGACATTGTAGGTAATAAACAAGTCTAGAAACAAAAACACAGTCAAATCCGGTTAAAATAGTCACAATTAGGTAAGTGTCACAATCAGGTAAATGTCAAATCCGGTTAGTCACAATCAGGTAAATTTGACTCAATATAGCAGTATATGGTAAGGGCGTAGGCCCCGGTACAAAAATACCGATAAAAGGGTTAACGGTACCAAAGAACTACGGAACCAGAACACAATCACACTAGGATATATAACAATATCAAGTTAAATAAGATTCTTAGTAAAATACAACAAAAAGTTATATCTTAGCTTAGAAAACCCTCGAGCTAGCTCCCAACGATGCGAATGCAGCAGCGGCAAACTAGATCTGAGGTAAAGGCAGAGGGGGATTGTGGGTATTAGATTGTCTCGAGCTTCTTCTCGATGCAGAGCTTGCAAGAGGCCGGCACGGAGCCGAGGATCGGCTCCGAACCCATGTGTAAGAACAAACGGCGAGATTGAACACTATCACATTTAATATTAAATGCATCAGTAGGACCATCTAACTTCCTACAAAGATAAACAGCCAGATCATCCAGGCAAAATTGTAAATTAACATGTGATTGTACAGTATTCAAACCACAACGCAAGCAAGAAGCTGCACTTCTAAAGAAGTAAGCTACTTATGTTTAATCCAGAATACTTTGCAGTTGTATACAAATGAATGCTCATTACCTACCATGATAACATTTTGGGGGTGTGGTTATGGAAAAAAAAAAAAAAACCTGAGCAAACAGTGAAACTAAAAAAAAATGAAACATACTATAATCTTCACTTTTTGCAAAATCATATGCAGCTTTAACACGACGAGCATAAATTGGAATGAAATTAAATGTAAAACAAAAATGCTTCAGAACATGACAGATGTACTTTAAAATACATTTAGGATGTACATTACACTGCATAAATACTACAAATAAATATCATGAATTCCGACAGCAATTATCAAAGCTGAATTTAGTGCTGCTGAAAATGTAGTGTGCAGGAAGCCTGGACTAAATAATGTCATACTTTGCATAACTATATGGTTTAAGTGTTGGTTTGTATGGTTATTGTGTATCTGACATTAACATGAAGCTGTTGCTGACCAAAGTGCTGAGAAGATATTGCTTCTTGTTTCCATTCTTTACGATGACTTTAAGATGTTGAGTTCCTACTTATAGTGCACTTTGACTTGATGGGTTATTTACTATAAAGAAAGCTTTCTTGTTTTAAATTCTGTCTTATTTGGCACTGTTAACTTGCTTAGCTGGATATGGTCTACTTAGCACTTGCTCACTATGTAAATCTTATTACAATGCCAATGGCACTGGAGTTCTCTACATAATGTCATCATTGCCTGTACTACTTATTAGTTTAGTCCTTGCCCAGAAAGAGTAGAATGGACTGTAGCGTGACCATCCGGAATCTTGTTCTCTTTACAAACTTGTTTAGTTTGCTGAGATCGAATATTGGTCTCCAGTCCCCTGTCTTTTTCGGTACCAAAAAGAACCTTGAGTAGATTCCGGATCCTAGTTGATCTGCTGGGACTGGCTGGATGGCTCTTTTTGCTAGCAGTTTTGATATCTCTGGTACTGCTAGTTCCCTTAGACCAGGTGGAACGTCTGGAAGGGTTCCCTTTTGCTGAATTGGGGTTTGGATAAAGGGAATTTTGTAACCCTCGGATATGATCGACTGTACCCATTTGTCTTGAGTAAGGGAAAGCCAGGCTTTTGGGTACAGCGACAATCTTCCCCCGACTGCCTCCGAAGGTGGACAATCGGGCAACATCTCAGGGATGCTGGAAGGGTTTGTCAGAGAGAGGCTCCCTGCTACCCTGGTTCTGCAGACCCCCTCTGCCCCTAGGGCGGCGTCTGTTGTTGTTACCCCCTCTGCCTCTGGGGGTAAACTGACCTCTTGCGTCAGGCGTGACTCTTTGAGATTTGCGGAACCACATTTTCCCACCCTTCTGACCCTTAGGGTATGGTCTTGAAGGGGTGGAGAAACGGACTCCTACGGCAGAAAGAGTCTTGCCATCTTGTTCGCATCTGGTCAAGGTGTCTTTCACTTGAGGTCCGAACAAAGCCGAACCATCAAAAAGGGAATTTGTGAAGGACGCCTTGAAAGGGTCCGCAAAATTACAAAGCCGCATCCAGGCGTAACGCCTTAAGGCCACTCCTGTGCCCGCGGCCCTACTCGCTCCATCGGCTGCATATGAAATTAGATGCATGGAGGAGTTAACAATCGAGTTTAGGGTTCCAAGCTGTGAGTTGATTTTATCCTGGGACCCAGCAGTTGACGGATCCTGTAAGACTTCTCCCAACTCTTTGAGAATATCTCTCTGAAGGTGGGTGAAGTGACACAAGTAATTCAGCGACCGCATGGCAAAAGTCGCTGAAGAAAACATCCGCTTACCATAAATATCCATGGTCCTAGAATCCTTATTAGGAGGATGGATAGGTACTGAAGGATCAGCTAGTTCCTTCTTGGTGGCTGCAGCCACCACCATGGCATCTGCCGGTACACCTTTTGTTAAGAATTGTTTGTCAACTGGTGCCATGATGAATTCAGATGGCCTCCGAGGGGTGGGTTCCACCGAATCCGGGGCCGACCACTCCTTCCGAGCCACTACTTCCATAAGGGGGTCGAAAGGCAGAGACACCCAGGAGGTGGAGGGTCGAGAACCAAACGCCTCCAGGTACACCGACTCGTCCTCGGAAGGATTAAGGGAAGACCAGTTCCCCCTCTGCTTTAGGATTTCTAGGATGTCTGAGAAAGAGACATCCTCAGAGGGGGACTTTGGGGATCCCTCCGACTCATCCAAGTCGGTGTCAGATGTAATGGACTCAGTGGAGTCCACATGCTTCCTCTTACATGTCCTCTTATGCGGAGGCTCCGCTGACAGGTCAGGAGAAGCCTCGGAAGAGGAAGATATTCCCAGTGGGGAAACCTGAGGCATTGGATCTCTGGGTCCGGGAGCAAGAGAGTGGGAAGAGACATCAGCAGGCACTGTAGTGGGTGGAGCTGATGGAGCTGACCGCTGACTATGCCCTGGGGCTAGTACACTCCTCATCAACTCGAAGGCTCCCCTATCAGAAAGGCCAGAGGGCTCCCGCTCCGAAGAGGTGGGAACCCCAGGCCGCACCGACAGGGAAGGCTCCGAGGCAGATGTTGGGGCCGAGCTCACCAGCGCCGACGCTCCGAGAGGGAGAATGGGGTCGGACAATGGTCCGATGCCACTCGCCCCCTCGGAGCCGACGAGAGAGACCAGGCGCCCAGATCCCTCCAATAAAGGCATCAAGGAGGAGATCGGAGCGGAAGATGAAGGAGCTGAAGGGGGAGGTATCGGCTCCGACGCCACAACAGTCACGGCTCCGAGGAGCTCCGGCTCCGAACTCTGAGGGAGAGTCGAAGGAGGAAAAATAGGTGGAGTCGTAATAGCTACCGTCTGATGAGATGGGCTACAGATCATTTGGGCCAATGCCTGAGACTTTAACAGCCTACTTACCACTCTCTTAAGGTCGTGGTCGGAAAGCCTGGACGACCGAGAAGATCGGCTCCGATGGCTCCGCTCCGAGAGCAGGGGGGATCTCGGAGCCGAATGGATGGACTCCAACGAAGGGGATCTTGACCTCTTCTTAGATATGGATGGAGCAAAAGGAGCCGAAGACATGTCGGCTCCAGCCGGAGCCGACCGTGAATGCATGGATTCAGAGGTATCGGCACCGAGTGGGGCCGAGACTGGAATCTGTGACTCAGAGGGATCGGCTCCAGCCGGAGCCGATCTAGGCACAGACAAAGAGCCAGCAGCCGAAGGCTTAGTACTCGGAGCAGACGGTTTTGCTGGTTTTGAAGGCCTCCCCGATGTAGACTTAGTCGGGGAGTCCTCGGGCTTTAACAAGCCCCTCAATATTAGTTTGTTCCTGCGCTCCTGCAGGACTCTTGGACTGAACGCATGACACACAGAACAAGAGTCCTGCAGGTGCAGGGGTCCCAGGCAGTAAACACAAGAAGTGTGACCGTCTGTCAGACATTTTCTGACAGCACGAGTCACAGTTCTTAAAGCCTGAGACCTTAGTTTCCTTTGGTTCCTTCGACATAATAGTGTCGAGGGAGCACAAAAGTAAAAAGAAACACACACACACACACACACACACACACACACACACACACACACACACACACACACACACAAAACACTCAAAAAACAATAAAAATATTATACTGACACACCCAAACACTCCACAGGATCCCTAGGAATAATTAGGAAAGGGGCAGGCTTAAGGCCTAACCTAAAGAGTGGAGGGGGGAATATAAGGGGAAAAAAAGGGAAGGTATTAACAGGAATAGGATTAAAAGTAGTCAACTACTAAAAAAAACAACTGGGTGAAAAACTAACCAAAAAGGGTGTTGAAAACTAAGTATTCAAAAGACTTACCAGGAGCCGGTAAAAATACGCACCTCGCAAGCGAAAGCGGCAAACGAGATCTGGGGAGTTATCGCCTAGCATCATGGGATATAGGGTTGCCTCGAGCCGGTAAAATAAGCTCTCGAGCTTTAGTAAGTGGCCGAGTCGGAGCCGAGGATCGGCTCCGAACCCATCCAGCAAGAATGAAGGCGAGATTGACAACTTAACATCTTGAAGTTCACATTTTACAGTGTTTTTCTTTCATTTAAAAACACAAGCCTGTATTTTGCATTTATTTATACAGTTGATAGAATTATATATCAAATTCTATTTGACTAGGCTGGCAGCCTTCACCCATCTCTCCCCAGTTATCACAAAAGAAAAGAAAGGAAAATGCCAACAATGATCATATTAATTTACATTAACAGGTGTAGAAAGGGTAAGAGAGGAATATTATAGAATATAACAAGAAAAACTCTCCCCTCTCTCTCTCTCTCTCTCTCTCTCTCTCTCTCTCTATATATATATATATATATATGGATCCCCTTCACTACATCGAATACTCAACATTATCGAATCTGACTTCATCAAACTCACTTTGTCGAATCTTCATTATATCGAACTCCCAGAACAACGGAAACAAACCCCGGGAAAGGAACCTCTTGGCCACCATGGTGACCCTCATCCTTCCTCCACTGTAGTGCAATCTCAGTAGGTATATTTAGTTAAGGGGGGTTGTGGGGGGGTGCAGCACCCCACATCAGGGGGGGCCAAAGCCCCCCCACCTGGAGTTTTTTTTTCTGTTTTGTCCTGGTGGTCGAGTGTTTTTTTTTCCGTGGGGATCATTTCTGTTGTTCCAGGACTTCGATATAATAAAGATTCAATGAAGTGGGTTCGATCAAGTCAGCTTTGATAATGTGCGTATTCGATGTTTTGAATATATATATAATCTACTTTTAATCACAAACACCAAAGCTCAAGAGAAACAGCAACCATGTCCGTATGCGAAGGTGGCAAAGGAGATCTGAGGTATGGAGGGGATTTAGGGTTGCCAGGTTTCTTTATCACACATAACTCCACCCATTCCCACCCCTCTCCGCCCATGCCCCACCTATTTTGTGACATCACAGTGACATCAGCTGATGGGACCACCCACTTTGATGACTGCCCACTTAAAGGGAAAGAGAACATAGGCGGCACTAATTGCACTGCTAGGTTGCTGCAGATGTAAGTACCAGTATTGATGAAAAGTGTCAATATGCTGCATTTTTCTCCAGTTATTTATTTTCTATGTTCCTAAACCTAATTATGGATGATCCATGGAGATAAAGGTCAAGAGCTAGCAGCCTGTGCACATGGTGGTAAATCTGATTAAAAATCCAAAAAAAAAAGCCAGTTATCTTTGCTATTATTGCTATTAAAAATTGTAAGTTTTGATTGTCAATAACATCACTTTATTGCTCATTCAGAAATGATGATCTTAACATTCCTTGCATTTTTGAAAGTTGTCAAATATACTTTGTACTGGGGGCGTGGACAGGTACTCAGTTGTTAAGATGCAACATATTTTCTAGTGTGATATTTCAGATGCTAGTACTTAAGATCTTGTCTTTTTCTTTACATGTCACATATGCAAAATTGTGGATGAATGGATTTGTTTCATTAATGTTTTTCTATATAAGTTGTGGGTTAAAACAGGTAACTTCCTACAACAATATGCAGTTGTAAAATGGCAATAAGACTGAATGAAAGATGACTCAAGCCTCTAGATCTAAGAAAGATGGAGGTAGTTTTATTTTTCAATGTGGTCCACAGAATCAAGTAAAAGCAAAACAATGTTTGGTAACTGCAAGTGCCCAAAAAGCAAGATGCACAATTTGTTTAATGGAATACGGTTCAACATAGTAGATGAGGATAATAGTATTACACTGCATGGTGAAGTTCTAAAATCAGTCTGAGTGTACTACAATGCAACACTGGGCAATGTTGGCAGAGTGCTTAAGCATTTTAAATCTTGCTATAAGATTTCTTTTGTCACTGTTTGGTAGTTGGTAGGATAATGATAGCTAAAAAGTGATATCTCTACAATCCATTATAGCAGAAAATAAAATTTGTCCATTTGTATTACATCACTGCCACTTAAGTTAATGTATGTACTGTCTAAACTATGTAGCTACCAGGAATACTGAAGTTAAAAGCATTTCATTGTTGTGTAGTAGCTAGTAGCGGACTTCATGGTTTTGATGAAATTTTTTAACTGGACAATTTGTCTGAAAACCGGACAGTTCGGTCAAAAACTGGACAGCTGGCAACCCTAAGGGGATTAGGGCATTATGGGTAATGCAGGAGCTCAGGAGTTTTCAGTTTCCATGAGCTCAAAACAAAAGCCACACAAAGGTGGAAAAAAAGCTTAATAAAATTGTGTGACATTAAGGCTGGTGGTTACTTCTTAGTCTCCAGTGGTCATGCTGGTTTTAGCATTATCCATGAGCTGTAAAAAGTGGTCAAACAAACTCGATGAGGAACAAATGAAAATTGACACCAGATGAATGCTGTTCCTTGTGTTTTGGGAGGCAAGCCCTTGACTGCCAGGCCTCCAAGTATGTGTGGACTTTGCAATAAACTATACTATTTTTCTCTGCTGAACTGTGTTGTTTGAAGATATTTTGTAGAACAGCAGCTTGGTGCCATTAAGTCTGGGATCTTTTCAACTGTTTCAGAGTTGCTGCTGCAAGATGTCAACTCTGGGGCCCATTCTTGACAGATTTTTGGCTGGTGAATTTCTGGTGTGCCAACACACAATTATATTTGATACCTTCAACAGAGTTTGAGGTTTATATATGTAAGCTTTGGCTAATAATTTCTGCAACTGATAAAATTGCATGAGAGCGGGGCAAACGTGTATGAGAGTTTGCTAAATTGTATGAGAGTGTTGTTTAATTAAAATAAGAAAGACGACGTTTCCTTGAATGTATGAACGTGGTGTTGAATCATAAAATAACAAGGACATAGTTTCCTTAAAAAATATGATAGTGTTGTTTAATCAAAATGACAATAAAAAGGAAAAAGATTTACTATGCAGCATGACAGTGGGTTTTTAATCATAGTTGCAAATTTATTTCTTTAGGTGTGTGAGAGCAAGTAATATCATTGTATTATGAATATAATGGGTGCAAATGTGGGTGCATTAAAAGAGGTGGAGTTTGGGACTCCAAACAGATATATTTTCAATAAATATGGTCAAGACAGATGTAATTATTTAGTATAAATGGTCAGAGCTCACTAAAATGATAATGCACTGTAGCAGAGCATCCAAGTGCTCCGGATTATGCGGAACGCTCCGCATTTAATGAAGAGCGAAGCCACTGTTCCACTATTCTGCATTGAAGAGCTATGGCTCTGCTACAAGGCTTCTGATTGGTTTGTGTACCGCAATTACTGCCAATTGGCATTGTGGTATACAAACCAATGCATAGCTCTGCTGCCCTTCCATGTTGGCTGTGCTCCACAGTTTTTGATTGGCTTGTAGCCCGCATTTACAGACAATCACAAACTCGGTCTATGAGCCAATGAAGTAGAGAGTCTGAGGAGGACGGGAGCCAATGAGAGCTCCCAAACACAGGCCAATCATGTTCCTCGAAGCCTTTTTGCGACAAAATAATGGCTTGAAAAAGGCTTCCAGGAATCAGGGATTTTACTTTTTAGGTTCAACTGGGATTGGAAAGAACACCTGGCTGGAAGAATCAAGGAAGGAGCGGCTGCAGATCGAAGACATTGGGGGAGAAGACGGGACGTGAAGTTGGAAGATAACCTGCCTGCCAGTAGAGGCGACTCAGCGAGAGGAGTCAGTTTGCTGTGTCAGAACAGAAGGCTGAGGTTTTATCTTTCTGCTGCTCGATAACTGGGAGGATCAACTTTGTGCCGTGGTGGATTATTTGTGCTGGAGTCATTGGATTGTAGTGAGCTGAAGTGGTACTGTGTATATAGGCAGAGCAGAGGTAAGTGTTTTAAGCTTTTAGCTGCAAATATTTCCCTTCAGAAGAGGTATGCTAGCACAGCTCCTGTTATTTTAGCAACTTTCTAAGTGTGTAAGCAATATTTAGTGTCAGTATTTATGTGCTGATTGTCCCTAGTATGTCTCTGAAGTGTGATAGTAATTTTGTATGCCAACACAGATCCTGTTATTCTAGCAACTTTCTAAGTTTAAAACCTCAATATTTAAAGTGTCTGTTTCTGCTGCTTGTCCCCCTAGTATGTCTGAAAATTGCCTTTTTTTTTTTTTTTTTTTTTTTTTTGTGGGAGAAACTGTATGCCAAGACAGGTCCTGTTCTAGCCTCTTTCTAGGTTTATAAGAGCAATATTTAAAGTGTTTGTATGTTTCTGCTGCTTGTCCCCTAGTACATCTCTGAAAGTAATTGCCCTTTCATTTTTTTTTTTTTGGGGGGGGGGGGGGGAATTATATGTCACGACAGGTCCTGTTCTAGCCTCTTTCTAGGTTTATAAGAGCAATATTTAAAGTGTTTGTATGTTTCTGCTGCTTGTCCCCTAGTACATCTCTGAAAGTAATTGCCCTTTCATTTTTTTTGGGGGGGGGACTATATGCCAAGACAGGTCCTGTTCTAGCCTCTTTCTAGGTTTATAAGAGCAATATTGAAAGTGTTTGTATCTTTCTGCTGCTTGTCCCCCTAGTACGTCTCTGAAAGTAATTGCCTTTTTTTTGGGAGAAACTGTGTGCCAAGACAGGTCCTGTTCTAGCAACTTTCTAGGTTTATAAGAGCAATATTTAAAGTGTTTGTATGTTTCTGCTGCTTGTCCCCTAGTACGTCTCCGAAAGTAATTGCCCTTTCTTTTTTTTTTTTTTTTTTTTTGGGAGAAACTGTATGCCAAGACAGGTCTTGTTCTAGCAACTTTCTAAGTTTATGAGAGCAATATTTAAAGTCTCTGTGCTGCTTGTCCCTCTATTATGTTGGGCTTTGTCCAGTTTTCTTGCACTAAGAGGCTGAGAGGTATATCAGGATGGATGTTAGAAGTGAGTTATAGTAATGAGATGCTTTAAAGTATCCAGTTTTGTTTTTGGTAGAACTTTGTGTAACTTGATCTTGCATTCATTGGTCTTAACTGTTCTATGGCATGATGTCTTAAAAGGCAACTTTCTTGTAAAAGTAGAGGGCACTGGTTTTAAGTACCTTTTTTAGGCATCTTTGCCAGGCCCACACCTGGCTGTAGGACAGGGTAGAACACATCTAAAGTGGTGAATGTAAAATGCAAGTAGTATTGTCATGATGTGTGTTGCAAGTGCCTTTGTTACGCTGGATGTGTTTATCCTTGGCATGGATTTTGAGATATAATCAAGGGTGCTTTGAGTACTGAATGTCATGAAAGTCACTCTTCCCTTCTGCAACACTAGTTAGGTGGGCAAGTGAGCACCAGAGGATTGAAAGTGTCGTCGAAGCAAGGAAGTGAAGCATTCAGGCCTTTATAGTAAACAAAAGGAGCTGAGATGAGCAAGAAAAGAGGGTGCAAAGTGAGGAAACTTCCAGTGATATGGGTAGGTTATGGCCCTATTGTCTTGTATCTTTGCTATTGAGGACATTTTCTAATTTTCCTTTCTGCACTATAGCCCCATTTCTTTCACTGTTTAACACCACTGTTTTACAAACCTGCTAGGTACAGACTACCCAGATTACAGTGAGGACAGGGATGTAGACACAAATCACACCCCATAGAAGAGAAGATACACAATTTTTCAGCCAAGTTGGGCAAGTGCCTTTAACTGGCGTTCTATGAGTAGGCGCGGAGTGAAATTTGCCTTCTGCAAGACTTGTAACACGGATTTCACAATCCATCACAGGGGCTGACATGATCTGCAACGACATGCCAACAGTGAGAAACACAGGCAGAATTGCAAGCATGCAGCTGGAAGATCTATGGTGGATTTCTTTGGACTTCAGAGTTTAGCAAGTACAACGGTGGTTGAGGCAGAGGTTGGTTTTGTGTCTCTTCTTGCTAAACACAACTTATCATTTGCAGCAGGAGAACACATCCTGAAATTTATGAAGAAGTGTGGAGAGGACAAAGATGTTCTCCGTAAAATGACATGTGGATCAAAAAAGGCAGCATGCATTGCACGGGATGTTCTGGGGCCTCATTACCAGAATGATGCTGCAGCAGCCTGCCTGAAATCACCATTCTGTGTGTATATGGACCAAAGCACAGACATGGGAGATGACAAACTGTTAGTCATCCTTGATTACCTTGAAGAAAAGGCAAGCAAAAATGTGATAAGGTTCCTTCATATGCCAGAATGTGTGTCAGGAACTGGACAAGCAATGTTTGATTCTTTAATGTCCACTCTGACAAAATTTAACATTCCAGTTTCCAACATTGTGGGATTTTCTTCAGACAATGCTGCCTCAATGACTGGAAAACACAATTCTGTGCTGTCTCGTTTAAAGGAGGTGAAGCCCACAATTATAAACATGGGGTGTCTCTCCCACTTGGCAGATCTCTGCAGTAAGGCTTCTGTAAAAGCACCGCATTCACCAGTTGAAGAACTTATATCAGATGTGTACTGCCATTTCAGTTCCAGTGCACAAAGACAACAAAAACTGCAGGAATTTGCTTTATTCACAGATCAAGATCATTAGACATGCACCTACTAGATGGCTCAGTCTTGGTAAGGTTATTAGCAGAACCCTGGACATGTTGCCAGCTCTAAATTCGTATTTTCTGTCTGCAGAGCCAAGGTCTGCTAAGACTGACTTAATTTCTAAAAACCTGCAGAGTCATGAAGTGCATTTTATTTTTATGTTTCTTAAGTATAAACTGGAACCCTTATTGGAGTTCAACATACAGCTTCAGAGCAGAGAAAGTCAGCTACTGACACTGCATGCCACTGTGCATAAACTCCTGCAGCAGTACGCTGGCAGATGCCTCAGACCTGCAGTTGCTGTCAGACTAATCAAACACAGTGATGTGTCAGGGCTGAATGACAGTAGCTGTGTTCTACCAAATGGTGAACTGCGTATTGGCTATGAAGTCAAGCAGTACATGAGCCATGAGGAGGATATCGCAGGCACAGTCAATGAATTTAACTTTTATAGAAAAAGTTGCAGCTTTTTATGCTGCAGTGCTGCAGAAAATGCTGAAAAAGTTTCCCATGTAGGATCACTTACTGAAAGATGCTGCATTACGTATTAATCCAGCCAAAATATTGGACATTTCTTCAGGACTTGTCAGAGATGTTGGCTTCCATCTAGGTGTATGTGAAAATGATGTTGAGGCTGAACAATTAATCAATGAGTTTACCCAATATCAGATCGAGGACACAGGGAATCTGACAGGCCCAGTAGATGGGCCCCACTCATGTGTGTCAAAGTACTGGGCACACCTTTTGAGGGACCTTTGCACTAAAGGGAAACTGCTACTCTAAGCAGCTGATGATGAGTCTACTTTGCTTGCCACACTCTGAGTGTAAAAACTCTGAATTCTTTGTTGGCAGTTAAAATGAATGAAGAACTGGACTGCTGTGATATTAAGCTGCCAAAACATGTTTTAGAGGCTGCCAAGAAAGCCACAGCAGCATACAATAAGTCGAGATTTGACGTATGACAGGATGCTGTTTAACTTGGTCTAAATTTTGCGTGAATTGCAATATGTCTTTAGAAAATGTAGTAAATGTGATTTTTATTTTTGTAAAGTGCTGTTTCACTTACTTATGGTGTGGTTATGGTATTGCAGATTATCAAATAAAGGTTTTTGGATCTGAGAAGTGTGTTTATTGAATTTTACAGTTCTACCATGCGCCATGGCAATGGCACATTTTGCGCAGTGCGAAAATAGGGTGTTCCACATTTTGACCATTTGTCACACATTGTTAGGGTCTGTGTTCCACATTGGCCTCAAGAGGTTGAGACCTATGCACTGTAGTTCCCTGAGGGTGAAACATCTGAAAAAGTCATTTGAGAAAATCTTAAAAAGAAATTGAAACAGAAAGTTAATAAAATACCTGCCTCTTGCTGGTCAGCTTTTAATGACTGGCAAGAAGAACCTAAAAATAAGGAAAAGGAATCTGCAGTTAGAAGTATAGAGAGTAATTCAGGTAGACTGAAAACACAGCTACAGGCAACTAATAGGACAGTAAACATGTTACAGAAATCCGTGGAAGAAAAATCCTTTGGTAACTGGGGTCTTTATCCCTTACAACAGTTAGAGAAATTAAAGTTTAATCAAACAAAGTCTTTTGATGACTGACCTTTGATTCCTTCAGCCCTACATCCACCATATTATCATTTTGCTTCTGATAAGGCAGACAACACTCCTTCTCCAAGAGGTCAGGTGGAGGAATGATTTGCTGACAACCTAGCCAATACTTCCTGATACATCACACATTACTTCTAGGACTTCTAACCCCTCCACATGGATCAGTTTATGATACCAGATTTTGACAATAACAGCAATCTGCCATTTCACCTTCTAATCAAATGTTAATGAGAACAGCCAATAAGGGTATACAATTATAACATAAACGCAAATATATCAAATACAAGGCACAAAGATAAATTGAAAAGATTCAGTAGCAAAAGTGTCCCCCCAAATTATCAGAGTTAGAATTCAAGGTTAATTATGGGAAAATTACAGCTATGGAAACCACAAGTTCAGTTTTTAGGACATCTTATTTCGCGTCTATATCACGTTATCGAAATCTTACTACATCGAATCACTAAAGGTCGACCTCTAGTAATCGATGTAGTAAAACATCAAATAATGTTTAAAAAAAAAATAAAAACTAACTAGCGTAGGCAGGGGGGCAAGCCCCCCTGCACCCTCCGCACCTCCCCTACTTAAATATTCCAACTCCGAGACTGCACTACATTGAGGTAAATGGAAATCTCCCCCTATGGAGATTTCCGTTTACCTGCACGATGTTCTGCACTTTCGATGTTGTGGTGCCGACAATATCAGCTTTGATATTGTCGGCTTTCGACATCGTGAAGTAGACCCCTTATTTCAGAAGGTTCTAGACAAATGTTACCCTGACACATTATTGCTATTCAAGCCAAACCACGTCCTACAACATTAAAACAGTTACAGACTTTCCTGGGACTGACAGGTTACTGTTGACAACGGGTTTCTAATTATGCAAAAGCAATAAAACCATTGTTGGAATTATTAAAAAAAGATATTCCTAAACTCCTGCCAAACTAGCTTTTTTCCAGCTAAATATTTTACTCTCAAACCCTCCTGCTCTTGGATTAATTATTCAAAATTTTTTTTTTTCATTTTGTTGCAAGAGAAATAAAGTAGCATTACCATTATTAGCACAATGTAGAATTAATGGTTTTAGGCCAAGTGCTTAATTTAGTATAAATCTTGAGCCTGTCGCATCAGCACTCCTGCAGTGCTGGCAAAGACAGTTATTAAGAATTCTGTTTTTGTTTATGAACTATTACATGCATTTTTTTGCCAAAACAGACAGCAGTTGTCAAACCTGCCGCTGATGTCATTCGCTCTGTTGCAACAGATTGTTTGTTTAGAGTACAATGTGTCAGAAGTGTTCCTGCACCTACAGTCTCTGAAGAAAGTTGTGGAGACCTTTTGTACTCTACATAGTGGGGCTTTATTGAACTTTCACAGACACAAAAGTTTAAATATGTGTTGATGATTGTTGATGCTTTTTCTTGAAAGGTTGCAGATTATTCCTGTCCTAAAAATGATGCCACTACTACAGCTAGGAAGCTCCTACATGAAATAATACCCAGATTTAGTGTTCCCTGCTGTATGCAGTCTGAGCAAGGTACACATTTCACAAGTCAACTGATGCAACAAACAAGCAAAACACTGTTGTTGTCTTTCAGCTTTTCCCGGTTACTGGTCGCCACAGCGTAACTCCGTTCTGCTAATGATTGGCAGTAGATTTTCATGAACGCCGAGGTGCCAGCTCAACGTTCAACCTTCAACAAAGGCGCGCCCATTTACGCATATCTTTCGAATGCCCACCCAACCGCAGGGAGGACATGCAGACTCCACGCAGAAGGCACTCCCCGCACTCCAGACGAGAATCGAACTGGAGAACCTCTTGCTGTGAGGCAACAACGCTACCGCTGCACCACTGCAGAAGTACAAACAAGCAAAACACTAAATGTAAATAAATGTAAATGTGCAATACCATTGCCCACATAAACCAGAAACTTCAAGAATTGTTGAAAAGATGAACCAAACAGTGAAAGTCAGACTTGCAAAGTTATCTGAGGAAACTGGCCTTAAGTGACCAGAGGCTGTGCCCTTAGTTTTGTTTAGTGTACATAGTGCAGTTAGCAGCAGTAGAAAATTTTCCGCTCATGAAATTCTTATGGGAAGACCTATTAGAATGCACGCCACACCCCAACACAGAAACTTGGAGTTATAAAATGGCGATGAATCATTTTTTCTTTATTGCAAGTATCTTCTTTCTATCCCACAGCACTTACACAAACAGGATTTTGAAGCCCAGAAATTCCCCAACCCAGCCCTGACTTCAACCAAGATGGAAAGGACCCTTCTTTGTTTTGCTCACCACCGCCACTGCCATCAGATGTTGAGGATCACCCACTTGGATTCATGTGTCATATGTCAAGAAAGCCCTCCTTAGTGACGACTGTAAACAAGATATCAACAACATCACTTCTTTTGATTCTGCTCAACCCATTGCAATCAGCACAAGGTGAAAAACCAAGGAAACCATTATATAGAAAACTGAGGCCTAGTAATTCACCAACACCACCTTTGTGGTTTTATCCAGAAATTAAATTCAGTGATTCAACAATGTTCTCTTGGCTAGAGATAAAACTTAGGGATTCTTCTTCAACATCAATGATATTTTCATCAATGTCACAATCAGAGTGAGAATTAATGATTCAGCAGCATTATGTTTTATGGTTGGACAATGAATGGAAGTCGGCCCAAGATCTGGGCAGTGAATCAGATGACAAAGTGTTACTTGTGGAAATGCAGGCAGCAGTAAATTCAGGAAGGAGTTTATTTGGGATTTGATTTCATATGGACTACTGAAGGATAATATATTATCCATGCTTGCAATTTTTCAAAAACACTCAAGCCTCAACCTGCTCAATATTCGTTCATACTTTATTGTGTTTTTTTATCATTATTTTGCTGTGTTTCTTCTTGTCACCTGGAGCCACTGACACTGTAAGTACTGAAAAAATTTTATCACAGTTAAGAGTTTAACGAAAGTCAGGGATATAAGGTTGATTAAAATTGAGCAAACAACCCCAGACTAGCATCCTATATTTAATATTTTCTCCACTGCCTTATATACACATACAAAGGCTATAAATGTTAGTGACTGTTGGATAAGCTCACATACATGCAGTGCACACTATGGGGATATTCCATTAATTCCAATACCAGCAAATGATGTAGAAACTGGATCAGCATTTTGTTCCATCATCTAAACTAGAAATCAAAAAGTTATACACAATTCTAACCCCTTTTCATATTTTGGTTTCAGCTATCAAAAACTCTTAAAGGACATACTTGTTAAGTCAAGAATGGGATACTTTATTTAGGATGGAGTATTTGCAACTTCACTCAAAAATAAATAGTGGGAATGGATTGTTGGGTATGGCAGTGCTACATGAATTCTATTATGTTTATAAAGACCAAGTTTATCCCTGGTTACCAACAGACTGGTCAGGTTGTTGCTATATAGGCCATGTCATCCCAGCTGTACGGCATGGAGACTTTAATCAGTGGGAAAATTCACAATGCTCATTGCAAGAGGGAGGTGAAGGACATTAAAAATCACATCAGAAAAATGGATAGTTCCTAGGTTTATCATAATGTTGTAGAAAAGACTACATTTATAGTTTTAACACTCATGGATCTTGGTGATGATGTTACTGCTGGAGCAGGAATTGTACCTGCTTATGGTACAGTAAAATCAACATGGAAATTGAGAAAATTGTCTACATTATTAGAAATTTAAAGTAACACTACTTTTGAAGCTACAAACTGGATTACAGTTGAAATGACTGTCATGTGCAGTGTGGTGCTGAAAAACAGAATGGGACCGGACTTCACCCTTGCATTTAAGGGTGGTACATGCACGCTCATCAAAATGGAGTGCTGCTCATTTATACCTGACAATTCAAAGGCCATTTATAGTCACTCAGAAATTATACCAAAGGTTGAGAAATTATCTCTCGACTGAAATTTCAAGTAATGCTACTTTTGAATCTATAAATCAGATTACAGTTGAAATGACTGCCGTGTGCAGTACAGTGCTGCAGAACAGAATGGCACTTGAATGCACCCTTGCTTCTAAGGGTGGTATATGCGTGCTCATCAAAACACAGGGTGCTCATTTATACATTACAATTCAAAGGCCATTCATAGTCACCAAGATATTATACAAAAGTTTGCAGAATTATCTCTCATTAAAGAAACAGAAAGTTCTCAGTAAGTACGGTTAGCCAAATTGTTTTCTGGTTGGGGAGGAGATATTTAAAAAAATATGTTGATTGCAATAGTTATCATTTTAGGAATCATTTTATTCAAGTGTAAAATGCTGAGTATGATACTTTTAGAATCCAGAAAAATCATGAAATTACAAAAATGTTCATAGGTAGGTACTAGGCTATCTGCGCGAGGGCATTTATAAGCCTAGCCAGAGTGTGTCGGCTTTCGCCACCCCATTGATTAATTAACTGAGCCTTTGTCAAGTAGAGCCAATGAAGTGATCCCAGGGGTGCATTCTCTGTTACCCATCCACTCGTCAAGGTTTCTCTTGAAGAGTGTTATTGAGGGGCTCTGCCTAATGTAGATAGGAATTTTGTTCCAAAGCATGGGGAGTCTCTGTGACAGGAATCTATCCCTCCAGCATGTTCTATTTATTGTTGTGGCGAGGTTTAGCTCACTAGAGCACGTGGCCCGCAGTGACTTGGATTTCTTTAGGTGGAGCATGTCCCATCAATTCTGAGTTGGATATGACTTTGGAAGTCAGGCAGAGATCACCTCTGAGTAAGCGATATGCCACTGAGTACAGCCTGAATTTTTTCAGTCGGTCTGCATAGGACATATGTTTGAGGCCAGTAATCCTCTTGGTGAGGTACTTTTGTGGTCTTTCCAGCTGTTGGAAATGTCTTGTGAGGTACATCCCAAATAGGGCATTGTGCTCTACGATGGATCTGATGACTGACGAGTAGAGGGGCACTATAACCTCTTTATTTCTAGATGCGAACCCTTTAGTAATTAGATGGGCCACATAGAAGGATTTCCTAACTACTTTGGCAATATGATTGTCAAAGGAGAGATCAATATCTACCTGGGTCCCCAGATCTTTTATTACCTCTTCTGTATTAAGGGGGCTGCCACCTATGTGGTAATTCGTGGGTGTTTTGTTTTTCCCCAAATGGGAGGACTATGCATTTTTTGGCATTTAGCTTGAGGTCATGACTTTGACACCAGGTGTCCGTCTCAGTAAGGCCTTTTTGGAGGATGTCTGTGTCAGCCGGAGAGTCAATTATGGCTCCCAGTTTGCAGTCATCGGCGAACTTGGTTAGCCATAGTCCTCCTGTGATTGCCTGTACTTCTGGAAGTATATGCCGAACAGTAGGGGTCCCAGGACTGAGCCTTGCGGGACACCATTTGTGACTGGTTTAGAGTCGGACCTGGAGCCTGATATTCTTACCGCGTGAGTTCTGTCTGTAAGCCAGTTGGCAACCCATTTTGTGATATAGGGGTTTATGTTCAGCCTGGTGAGTTTTTCTATAATACCTGAGTGAGGAATGGTGTCGAACGCCTTTGTGAGGTCAAGGTAGGCTGTGTGAACCACCTTTCCATCGTCTATGGCCATGGTGACTGTCTCAAAGAAGTCAACCAGGTTTAGTAGGCATGATCTGCCCTTAACAAAGCGGAACTGGGTCGGGTCAAGTGTTTGGAGGTTCCCAATGTCTTTGTTAATGAGTTCCATAATGATGCGCTCCATAGCCTTGCAGACCAGGCTAGTCAGGCTTATGGGGCGATAGTTACCAGGGTCAGTTGTGGCCCCTCCGTTGTGGAGCGGAATAACCATTGCTGTTCATATTAAAAACAGCAGAAATACTGCAAATGTCCACAACTGTAATAAGATATGATGAAGAAAGTAATGAAGAAAAAGCACTGAAGGATTTTCACAGAGTGTATGCCAATCTGTTTGAAGATGAAGACATATGAAAAATATTTAAACTGTCCTTTTATTCCATCAAGACACAAACCTGTTTTATTACTGACCAAACGATGTTTGCAAAGCGTTTGTTCAAACAGAGTGCATGTCAGGGACAGAAGGAAGCGTCATGTGATGAATGTTTGATAGCATGTGAAAAAAGTGTCCACCCATTAAAGAATTTCTTGTCATTGTCCGGTGATTAAGAAATATATGATTTGAGTGATGCTTTAAGCATCAAATGAGGAAATGTGAAGGGAAAGGTGTAAAGAAGGGAAAATGCTTGTTGAACTTCTATTTTGGAATATATTTTCTGTATTTTGATAGCTTTAGTCTGTTTTTGAAGATCTATTTCCTGCCATCATGAATAGTGCCAATGTGGAAAGTGCTCGCATAGAAAGTTTCAAAGTGGAACTTGAATTTCTGCCTAATATGGAAAAGCAGCAGAAATAATGCAAATGTGTTCGATTTTAATTGATTAGTGGCTATTATATAACAGATATAATATACTTTGCGTAGAGTAAAAAAATAGCATAAAAGAATGAAGTTTCTTGTGTTCTGGGAAACAAGACCTTGATTGCCTGGTCTCCTACATATGCAAGTTCTTTGCAATATATAAGACTATTCTTCTCTGCTAAACTGTGTTGCCTGAAGTTATTTTGTACCATTACAGAGGTCACACTGGTATCAGTGTTTAAGGAGATATAGAAGACAAGTGCTACATTAGACACCACACATATTAAAAAAAAATATATATATATATATATATATATATATATATATATATATATACACACACACACACACACACACACACACACATATAAACACACAGATGCTCAAAAAACAAACAAAAAAAAGAAATAATTGAGGTAGTTAATGAACATTCAGATATTATAAAATCTCTTACTATGACAATGAGATCTTAAATGCATATTTGGCAATAACGTAAGCGTGACTGTACATCACAGATGCAACCTTAGTGGACCAGGAACACAGGGCTAGAAGAAAGAACTGTCATTTTAGTGGCATTGCTGAAGGAGCCAAAACAGCTTGCTGCCTACAGTATATGAAAGGCAAAACATTTCAGCTCGCTCATATCTCCACAAAAGATACTCAGCTGGAAAGAGCCTACCATACAGCCTGGAAGGTACAGATAGGCATTGCTGAGGCAAGTTATGGCACATTTTGTCTCATTTCAACAAAGAGAA
Source organism: Protopterus annectens (assembly GCF_019279795.1). NCBI lineage: Eukaryota > Metazoa > Chordata > Ceratodontiformes > Protopteridae > Protopterus > Protopterus annectens. The sequence continues at coordinate 1,355,457,601 of NC_056725.1, forward strand.
TCGGTATTATCCAAACTTTGAATGCTGGACATAATAATTCTGGGTGCGTCCCAGGTCTATATTGACATGGACTTCACCTCAGTAATGTGCAAGTAAAGAGCAGCTTTCTTGCCTGTCCAAAGCCAATGCAAGGAGTAAAAAAAAAAAAATATATATATATATATATATATATATATATATATATATATATATGAACAAACAGTTATATCTGGCTAATTTCAACATTTTCTTTCCAGAGGGCCAATAAACCTTCAACTGTCCCAAAAAAGTTTTGCAGATGGACTCAAGGCAGCCTGAGGTGGGCACATAGCCTGTAAAGCAGAAAGATCAACTATACGTGGACGAACAGTAAGTGCCATCAGTGAAGACAGGGAAGAATAATGTGCTTTAGCTATTCAAAAATATGCAGTATTAAAAATCAGGGCTGATCTGTTGCAGGAAAAAGGAAATGGGAACCTGGGATTAAAGAGTGACTGTGGCTGACTTATGACTTCACAGGTAGCAGGCTTCATATGTTGAAGTCACTGGTACACCTACCTTCACTGGTTCAAAAAAAAAACTGACATCTACAAGACCTTAATATGAACTTTTTTTTTTTTTTTTTTAAGAATAATGACTGTGAGGGTAAAGGGAGAGTATATTGTTGAAGAATTATACTGTTAAAGAGTTCTGTATGACTCACAGGTGGATAAATCTTACAGGTACCTGCTGGGAAAAGCTATAAACATCATCAGAGACTTAGAAAATAATGAGTGGAGGAAAGTTTAGGTGACCTCCCTGGAATATCCTTCAGGGTCTCTTGTTACTGAGGTACTCTAGGTTTCTCACAGTAATTTGACACACAAACTAACAGAAATAAAAAGTGAACTCAATTTCTATGGGGTCAGCAATAGCCTTTGATGAGAAGGCAGTGACTGCATCGAGAACTAAGGGTAAAACATGCAATGTTTGTGCTGTCGTTTGTCAATGCTTATGAAAATATTTACCATGTCTGACATATTTTATTATTTTATGGGGTTTTTTTCCTTTCTTTACAGGGACGAAAATTTTAAGGAGTCTGTTTATGAGATAAAATGGGGAAGTGCAGTGATGAACGCTGGTGGATAAGACAACGCAAATGGATGGGAAACACACATGGTAGCTGGTAGGTTCCAAATAAGGTAGGGACGCAACATCTACTTGACTTAATGGTGATAACAGTACAGATCTGCCAGAGGACTGAGGATTATTTTATAAACACTGCAGGAATGGTATGTTTTGACGCGTATAATAAGATGACTGAGTGCTTATATATCTCACCAATGAGTGCCTTCACTACGTTGAAACGAATCACAGCTGGCTGGGATGTTGCGTGGAACCAAATCTCCACTTTAATACGACCAAATTTCCAAATGACTACTGTTGAATTTACACACGAACTGGAAACTGGCTAAAATGCGTTGTACCAGTTTTAAACTTTAATACGCCAAAACAGCCCAAACAGCTACTGTTGAAATAACAAACAAGAAAATGCAATAAAAGTGCAATAAAAATATAAAACTAAAGTTACAGAATCAGTTAAGCGCTTTCACCCGGTATCATCCGGGCTTCATCAGAACTGAACTGTTAGTTCACAATAAACAATTTATAACTTTTTTGGCACCTAAACCAAACACATATTTGAAAATTTAAAGGCGTATATCATTTAAAATACGTGTATATGTTGCGATTATGCTCATATAATTTCGCTAAAGTGCGTATGTGCCTGAATTAAAAAGCATATAAATTCTTAAAATATCCTTATAATGTATTTGCTGGACGCTTGTATATATAAATATATAAATAAATAAATATTTATAATTAATTTCAGTACCCTTATGTTGTGATTTATGTTTTGAATAATACACTTGCTAAAAGGACTATAAAATACATATATATCAATGAATATGAATGTGAATATAAAAATAGATAAAGAATAATTAATTCTTTCCATTTGTATCAATGATAACATTGTTATTCGATAAGTGAATGAATATATAAATACATAAATAAATCTCACTATATACAATAATTCACATGTAATGAGAAATAATGTAATGTGTAAATATGAATGTATAAATTAGTGTTTGTAATTATATGTGTTGATAATTTCCATTCTCTGATCGTCATAAGCCTGATATTAATATACATCAAGGAAATGTATAAATGTATATATGTGTTTACATATATATATATATAACAAGGCTTGACTATACAGTACATAGAAATGACCATGAATTAAAGGGTCAAAATTACATAAATATAAAAATTACGTAAATATAAAAACACTTTACTTGTACAAAAATGAGCTTGCCATGTATCTACCCTTGTATAATACATAGTCATGGTCAAATTCTTGTGCTTATTCTACTTTCTTAATCATAATAAAATGTTGAAAAAAGTTAAAAACATTGTTAAAATTTTTCCATCTTTAAAATGTTTATGTTAATAATAGTATAAAAATATTAATATTATAATAGTGGTTTAATTGATATGTATTCGTTTAAACCTGGTGGCGTCGTAGCATCTAAATTTATTTGCCACCAGATTTCTTTGTAGCTGAGCAGAGGTTTGAAGTCTCCTCCCTTAGGATCATAGTTTATTACTTCTAGTATAATGAATTTGAAGTTGTGACTATTCCCTTCCCTATCTATGTGTCTATAAAGTGCGTTGTTATTATCCTTGGTTCTTATGCAGTATATGTGATCATAAATCCTTTTCTTTATATTTCTTTCAGTCTTTCCTACATAAAAACATGGGCATTGCTGGCAAATGCTTAAATATACTACCAGTTTGGTGTTGCAATTTCCTACTTTCCTTTTTACTACACTTTTATGTCCATTTTTCAAGTAAATAACATTTTCTTCAGACATGTATTTGCATTGGTTGCAAGTACCACATTTAGGATTCATTTTTTTATTATTATTGTTCCTATTGTTCCTTCCACTTTCAACTAACTGTTTGATGTTGGTACCCATCTTATATGTGCACTGGGGTTTTTCTCCCAATACTTTACTCAATTGGGCATCCTTGGAAATAATATACCAAAAGTGGTTTAATATATTTTTGATGTAACTAGCTGCCAAATTGAACTGCAAGATGTAAGTTCTATGGAAGGAATTTTGACTAATGTCATTGTCCTTGTGGTCTAAATCATAACGTGTAGTAATCTCCTGGGATGTTGATTGACAATTGCTCCCTAGTAGAGGAAAATATCTAGAATTCCTAAATTGTAAAATGTATTGAATTGTAGAATCCATCATAGCAATGGGATAGCCTCTCTGAGTAAATAACTCCTTAATATACTTTAATTCTGTGTGTAAAATGTCAATGTCAGTTGTCATCCGGGAAGCACGGACACACTGACCTTTGAATATATTATTTTTCAGTTTCTCTGGATGACAGCTGGTGTACTGTAAATAATTGTTGGAAAACGTTTCCTTTCTATGTATGGAAGAAGAGAATTTGCCTGACTGATGTTTAATGAGTGTATCTAAATAAGGTAATCCCTTATTATTATAAGAATGTGTGAATTTTAAATATTCACTACTGTCGTTTAAGAATTCTATAAAACATTCCATAGTGTTAATGTCAGCTTCCCATAGTATATATATGTCATCCAGGAATCTAGAATAATATCTAACATTCTTAAAGTGATCACTAGTGAAAAGTACAGTATCCTCCCAATGGAGCATAACCAAATTAGCGTAAATGGGAGTACAAGCGGCTCCCATCGCTACTCCTTTTATTTGTTTAAAGTGTTCGCCTTCAAAGTATATATAATTATTTTCTAATACTAGGGCCATCATTTCCTCTAATAAGCTAATTTCATCCCATTCAAGATTAGCATATTTGTACATACTAACACTGAATGCTTCTAATCCTTGCTCTTTGGGAATACATGAAAAAAGGTCAATCACATCTATGGTGAGAAATATTATGTTGTCAAATTTCAAATCCGTAGGAAAGTTCTTTAAAAATACCCAAGAGTCTTTGACCATGTGTGAAACATGGTCGTAAATAGGTTTCAATTTGTGATCAATATATTTACCTATTGGAAAAGTCTTTGATTTACTTCCTGATACTATTGGACGAAATGGTGGGTCTTGTATATTTTTATGAATCTTGGGTATACCTACAAGGGCAGCCAATTTTGGAAATTTCACAGATAGAAAGTCAAAGATCTCCTTTGTAATTCTATTTTCTAGGAAACATTCTTCTAAATAAGAATCAATCGTTTGATAAGCTATATTAAGCTCGTTGAGGGATATAGAGGAATAATTTCCTGAAAAATGTAAAAGGTCATATATCTTTTTAGTATACTGCATATTGTCATACAGGACGGTGCCGCCTCCCTTATCTGGTCTCATGACTCTTATATTGTCATTTTCCTTAAGGTCTCTTATTAATCGTTCTTCATTCTTAGATAAGTTTGCACCACAGGCCAAATGCTTAAGTTTGTTCAATTCCTGATATATTTCTCTAATAGTTAAATTTTCGTATAGCTCGATACTAGGATTGCTAGGAGGATTGAATTTACTTTTTACCTTGAAAGGGGTACCTATATTTTTATTCTTGAGAGAATCTTTTTTGTCAATGACATTCAAATTTTCAAAATAAATAGCTAAATTCACTTTTCGAATATATTTTTTGAATTCTATCACTGTGTCTGTCAGATTAAATCTAGGAATCGGAACAAATTTTTCTCCTTTACTAAATAGATCAAAATGTGTTTTTTCTATTTCAATATCCGTATAGTTAAAAATCTTAAAATTGTTGAGAGTATGAACATTTCCATCTACTTCTATCCTATTACTATAATTATTACTTCTATTTTTTACTTGTTCCCCTTTATATATTAATACCATTTCTTTCTCATGTATTTCTGGTTCCCATATTGATGTGGTTGTGAGTATTGTTTTCCCCGATATTGAAAATCCCCCTGATATGTATGTCTATCATTGCGATAACCTGTATCTACCCCTTTACTATTGTCCCCATTGGAATTTTCCCCTTTATACCATCTAGGTTTATGAAAATCTTCTTTGGGATTTGTTTTAGATCTAATTTCTGGCCAAATATAAGCCCTATTACTGTTGTACTGCTCACTGTCCCTTGTAAGCTTTTTAGATTTCCTCTGTGTGATGTTAGAAATCCATGTTTTGGCTTCCTGGTATTGCTTGTTGTATAATTGTTGCCATTGAGGAAATAAAAGATCATTTAGTATATTATTATTCAATTTTTCTGCATCAGCTATAAGTTTACTCATTTTGTCATCATTGTGTTTCATTAATAATCTCATAAAATTTCTATCTGTGAAATTTCCAAAATTGGCTACCCTTGTAGGTATACCCAAGATTCATAAAAATACACAAGACCCACCATTTTGTCCAATAGTATCAGGAAGTAAATCAAAGACTTTTCCAATAGGTAAATATATCGATCACAAATTGAAACCTATTTACGACCATGTTTCACACATGGTCAAAGACTCTTGGGTATTTTTAAAAAACTTTCCTACGGATTTGAAATTTGACAACATAATATTTCTCACCATAGATGTGATTGACCTTTTTTCATGTATTCCCAAAGAGCAAGGATTAGAAGCATTCAGTGCTAGTATGTAATAAATATGCTAATCTTGAATGGGATGAAATTAGCTTATTAGAGGAAATGATGGCCCTAGTATTAGAAAATAATTATATATACTTTGAAGGCGAACACTTTAAACAAATAAAAGGAGTAGCGATGGGAGCCGCTTGCGCTCCCATTTACGCTAATTTGGTTATGCTCCATTGGCAGGATACTGTACTTTTCACTAGTGATCACTTTAAAAATGTTAGATATTATTCTAGATTCCTGGATGACATATATATACTATGGGAAGCTGACATTAACACTATGGAATGTTTTATAGAATTCTTAAATGACAGTAGTGAATATTTAAAATTCACACATTCTTATAATAATAAGGGATTACCTTATTTAGATACACTCATTAAACATCAGTCAGGCAAATTCTCTTCTTCCATACATAGAAAGGAAACGTTTTCCAACAATTATTTACAATACACCAGCTGTCATCCAGAGAAACTGAAAAATAATATATTCAAAGGTCAGTATGTCCGTGCTTCCCGCATGACAACTGACATTGACATTTTACACACAGAATTAAAGTATATTAAGGAGTTATTTACTGAGAGAGGCTATCCCATTGCTATGATGGATTCTACAATTCAATACATTTTACAATTTAGGAATTCTAGATATTTTCCTCTACTAGGGAGCAATTGTCAATCAACATCCCAGGAGATTACTACACGTTATGATTTAGACCACAAGGACAATGACATTAGTCAAAATTCCTTCCATAGAACTTACATCTTGCAGTTCAATTTGTCATCTAGTTACATCAAAAATATATTAAACCACTTTTGGTATATTATTTCCACGGATGCCCAATTGAGTAAAGTATTGGGAGAAAAACCCCAGTGCACATATAAGATGGGTACCGACATCAAACAGTTAGTTGAAAGTGGAAGGAACAATAGGAACAATAATAATAATAAAAAAATGAATCCTAAATGTGGTACTTGCAACCAATGCAAATACATGTCTGAAGAAAATGTTATTTACTTGAAAAATGGACATAAGAGTGTAGTAAAAAGGAAAGTAGGAAATTGCAACACCAAGATGGTAGTATATTTAAGCATTTGCCAACAATGTCCATGTTTTTATGTAGGAAAGACTGAAAGAAATATAAAGAAAAGGATTTATGATCACATATACTGCATAAGAACCAAGGATAATAACAACGCACTTTATAGACACATAGATAGGGAAGGGAATAGTCACAACGTCAAATTCATTATACTAGAAGTAATAAACTATGATCCTAAGGGAGGAGACTTCAAAACTCTGCTCAGCTACAAAGAAATCTGGTGGCAAATAAATTTAGACGCTATGACGCCACCAGGTTTAAACGAATACATATCAAGTAAACCACTATTATAATATTAACTATTTTTATACTATTATTAACATAAACATTTTAAAGATGGAAAAATTTTAACAATGTTTTTAACTTTTTTCAACATTTTATTATGATTAAGAAAGTAGAATAAGCACAAGAATTTGACCATGACTATGTATTATACAAGGATAGATACATGGCAAGCTCATTTTTTTACAAGTAAAGTGCTTTTATATTTATGTAATTTTTATATTTATGTAATTTTGACCCTTTAATTCATGGTCATTTCTATGTACTGTATAGTCAAGCCTCGTTTTATATATATATATATATATATATATATATATATATATATATATATATATATATATGTAAACACATATATACATTTATACATTTCCTTGATGTGTATTAATATCAGGCTTGTGACTATCAGAGAATGGAACATTATCAACACATATAATTACAAACACTAATTTATACATTCATATTTACACATTACATTATTTCTCATTACATGTGAATTATTCTATATAGTGAGATTTATTTATGTATTTATATATTCATTCACTTATCAAATAACAATGTTATCATTGATACAAATGGAAAGAATTAATTATTCTTTATCTATTTTTATATTCACATTCATATTCATTGATATATATGTATTTTATAGTCCTTTTAGCAAGTGTATTATTCAAAACATAAATCACAACATAAGGGTATTGAAATTAATTATAAATATTTATTTATTTATATATTTATATATTCAAGCATCCAGCAAATACATTATAAGGATATTTTAAGAATTTATATGCTTTTTAATTCAGGCACATACGCACTTTAGCGAAATTATATGCGCATAATTGCAACATATATACGTATTTTAAATGATATACGCCTTTAAATTTTCAAATATGTGTTTGGTTTAGGCGCCAAGAAAGTTATAAATTGTTGATTGTGAACTAACAGTTCAGTTCTGATGAAGCCCGGACGATACCGGGTGAAAGCGCTTAACTGATTCTGTAACTTCAGTTTTATATTTTTATCGCACTTTTACTGCATTTTCTTGTTTGTTATTTCAACAGTAACTGTTTGGGCTGTTTTGGCGTATTAAAGTTCAAAACTGGTACAACACATTTTAGCCAGTTTCCAGTTCGTGTGTAAATTCAACAGTAGTCATTTGGAAATTTGGTCGTATTAAAGTGGAGATTTGGTTCCACGCAACATCCCAGCCAGCTGTGATTCGTTTCAACGGAGTGAAGGCACTCATTGGTGAACTCTATTATTACTTCGTAGTTACCAGCTTGGACTTTCAGTTGAGTGCTTATATGTCTCAGCAGCACATCAGTAGTAGACACATGTGAGAACACACACTCAGACAATTGAGTAAGCGTGGGTTAAAAAAGTAGATAATATACAACAGGTTTTCCACTCAAGAAGAAGAAGAAGAAGAAATAATTAGTGAAAGGGGGAATGTAGGTTTTGTAGCTTGGAACAAGGTGCCAATACTTCATCATTCATGGGGTGACATGATCAGTTATAAAATCCCTGTTATAATATGGGAAAAAAGAGAAAAAGAAAAGTAGGGGAAAAGGAGAACAGGATAAAGTTCTAGATCCTAGGGAGTGTAGTTTTATTAGTTGGAGGAGTGGACCTAAGGGAATCTAGGAGAAGATGTTACATATAAAAGGGTTAGCTCATCTGCATGAATATATGAAAAATAAATCAGTAAAAGGAAAGAGAGAGAGATAGGTATTAGGAGATACAAATGCTGAATAAGAAGAAGAGGTCACCATTACATCAAAGATTAAAAACAGAAACAGGGACTAATTTCTTTTAGTACAAGTTAAATTCACAGGGGGAGCATGCTCAAACCAAGTTATGTATTACCAGAGCACACTGGGCTATGGGTGGTGGAGATGATCACTGCTGTCTTAAAGTGGTATAAACTACAGCCATTTTAAAAGCAGACGAAAATGAAACAGGTTGATGGCATTCAATTAGGAAGTATACAGTTGGGGGAGGGATGTCGTGGTTCTGTTACTTGATATACTAACACTGAGGTGTGGTTTGAGAGAGTGGAGTACTTTGATCAGAGATGGTACAAGACAGTAAGCCCTAGAAGGACAGAACCTAAATGGAAAGTAAAACAGGTAGCAGAGGAAGCAGTGAAGTTGAAAAGACAGATAAAGTAGGATGTTTAGGAATGTTAGCGGTGGGTCAGAGATGTGAGTGAAAGAGGAATGGAGAGGGGAGGAAAGGAAAGTTATCATTTTTTTTTTAAATCTTCTTTATTTGATTTTTCAAAAAAATGAAATAATCAGATTGACAACAAACCAAATACATATAACTACAGTATTAAAGAAAAGAAAACATCAAACTTATAACTATATATATTATATACAATAGAAGTCACCACATAAACTACTACTGGATAACTATTAAAGAAGAAAGACTATTGTAAGCAGCATATTATATTGAAAAGTATAAATGTAGTATGCATACTGAAAGTTATCAAATGGCAGAATGAGTACAATGGAAATCTTAAGCTTGAATATTAATGGGTTAGCAAACCCCATCAAAAGTGAAAGGGTACTGGGTAAAAGTGAAGGCAAGTGCTATAGAAATAATATTGCAGGAAACTCATTTAAGATGAGTCAGCACATGGAAAGTTAGAAAGGAGACGGTTTGAGTTAGTAACAAGTTCAAACTGTAAAGGGGCTCACAGAAGAGGAATGGTTATACTAAAACTCAACAGAGCACCATTTGATGGAAGACAATTAATGATGCTGTGAGGCAGTTCAGAGGGGCTATTACTGAACTAGAATGACAACAGCTGGGATGTATTTCCTACCCAGAAGTGAACGCCATTTCTACTATAAGGTATTGTTAAACATTTTAAGATTTCATGAAGACTGATGAAGACTAAAACATGATGGTCCATGAGCTGAAGTGGCAAGGGGGGGGGGAGATAAAATAGAAAAACTTTGCAGAAAGTTTTTCATAGCTTTAGGTATGGCTGATGCTTAGAGACTTGCTAAAGTCTGAGGAGAAGTGGACTACACCTGTTTTTCTCAACAATATGTAAGATGGTTAAGGATAAAGTTGTGATTAATAAAGAGGGCAATTTTTCAGATAGTTAAAATACATATTTAACTATTAAAAGTAAAAATCCGCAGGGGAGGATCACTTCAAACTCTGGTGATTTTTCCCATACTATATGCATAACAGAAAATACAGTGATTTGTTTAAGAATGTACTAAAATGGATAACTGAGGAGGAGGGATGGGAAAAGGTAAAAGAAAGACTAGAGAAGGATATAACTGCTTATTACAGAGAGAGAGAGAGAGAGAGAGAGAGAGAGAAAGGCAGTAGTTAAACTAAACAGACAGACATATATGTCAGCGATTTTAAGGTGGCAGGGGAAAGGAAAAGGGTACACATCAGATGAGGAGGAAATGTTGAAAGGAAACCAACAAACAGCAGTTAGCGGCTTGTAACAATTAAACTCCCTCTAGGTGATGAGAGTTTTGGATGGAAGGCTCAGGCAACAGAAAGTAGACAGCTTAACATAGAGCACTGAAAGATACAGAATTTGGGGAAATTATAACAATAAGGGGAAGATACAGGAGTTGTTCAAGCGAAACTTTGCCAATCTCTACAGGGTAGAAGTAAACCGGGAAGAGAAAGAAAATGAGGACAGACTGCATTTAAGAGGACTTAATCTTTAAAGGATACAGATTAATCATCTATGCAGTTGGAAAGGAGATTTACAATGAGGAAATCAAACAGGAAATGGTGATGCAAGCAAGTGGTAAATCAACAGGGTCAGACAGTCTCCCAAGCACAGGTATGGAGATCAGGGGATGGAAAGCTGGTTGCTAGATGGGAGAAACTAAATAACATATTGAAGGAAACGAGACATTTCAAAGTTGTGGAAAGAAGGTATTCCAGTAGTAATCTCAAAGGAGAGGAGAGATTTAAAGGAATCAGGGTCATATGGGTCCATTACTATCTCAAACTATGATTACAAAATATTTATCACATTTAGGGTGAACAAGCAGGCAAAAAATAACCAGGAACAATACATGAGGATCAGTAAGGATTTATAGGTGGAAGAAAGACATCTGGCAACATAATATGCATGTTGATGCTAATGCATGAAGCAAACTGCAGGGGTGAACCATTAAGATTTTAAGGCTAGACACAGAATACGCTTTTGACAGGGTTAAACTGTTTTTAATTTGAGGTGCTTAGGGAGGTAGGGATGTAAGAGCAATTAGTAAAGCTGCTGCAATCAATATATGTGGGTTCAAGAATCAGATTGAAGGTAATGGCTGGTTTATTCCAACATTTGAATTAACAAGGGGCACAAGACAAGTGTAGCCATTATCCTCACTCTTGTTTGCCACCTAAACTGAACCTTCAGTGAGGCAAATATGACAATTTGAATTAATCAGTGAAGAAAAATGAATTGAAAACTGTCCTCTATACAGACAATATCATTCTAACTTTGTGGAATTTAGGAAGGGATGTATGCAGACTGTTCCAGTACCTACAACCCTATGGACATAAACACAGACAAATCAGAGGTCTACAGGGATCAACATAAGAGAGATGAGGTGGGTCACCAAGTAAAACAGGCTCATAATGACTTGAAATACTTGAGGCTGTGTTTGAAAGACACTTATGAGGAATCCCAAAAGAAAACATACCAGGAAATGCTGCTGAAGGTTAGGAGCCATTGTAGATATGGAAACAATCAGGGTTAGAAATAGACCAGACACTAAACTCACATGTGCTGCTGCATATCTTATACTTAGGGCAGTCCTTCTGGCTGATGCCAGAACCCAGAACTTTGGTTACAAATTAAAAAAAAAATTGGATGAGAGGTTTTTTTTTTTGGGCAGGGACATCCTCTAGGGTAGCAGGGGAGAAAGCAGTAGCTTTAAAGGAATTTTGTGGATTAAGAGTGACAGATATGACAAAATACTTGCACACTATCCATAACATCATTTGGGTGAGAATGGCACAGCCTCAACATATGCAATATCCAGCAAGCTGAAAGGATATAGTAAAAGAAAAGAATAAGTCTATTGGTCACAAAAACAAGTTGGAGGCATTAAGAGGGAGACAAGTAGAGAAATTAGACCATCCCATAATAGTTACTATCAAGAGGGTGGTGGAAAAGGATTTTAAACAGATGACCTTGGCAAGTTGAGGCAGGATGCACTCCCAACAGGAAAAAAGAAAGGAGACAGGATTTAGAATACTGTTGCAAGACTATGATGGGAAAAGGACACACACCTAAAATACTGGCACCAGATGAAGGGAAAAGAAGGGTTGAAGTCATGTTTGATTTAAACCTAGACTTTGAATTGTTATATAACAGAACAAAGAAGATGGCTGCAGGTATGTGCTAGAACTTATACAAACAGGAGGACTGGCCAGTGGTGATAAAATAGATAGCACCTTGTAGAGAGGAAACACAGGAAGAATACATCCTGTAGCCACAATCAAGTAAAAAATCAATATGACCAAAATCAATTATGCTTGGGAGTAAAAAGAGGAAGGGAAAGATTACTGGGGGCACAGATTTCATGGAAAGTTTGGCTTCAAGTATGTACAACCCCAAGTAAAGCCATAAGAAACAGAAAATTCAGGATTTTTGCATGGAAATGCCTCCATAAATATTTCTGTACCAGACAAAAAATTGGCAGATTATTTAGTGCTGCAAACAGTAAATGCTGGAGATGTCAGGATGAGAAAATGGGGAGCTGGCAACACATTTTTTGGTATGTATAGGGTTGCAGTTGTTTACAGAAGCAGTTGCAGAACTAATTGAGGAAGTGGTGGGGAACTCAACAGAAATATTAGAAACAAACTATTTCATGAATATGTGGTAGCATCACAAAGAATTGTCTCATACCATGTTAGAATTACTAGGAGTCATAATGCTGGTGGCAAAAACAAGCTATAATTAGGTAGTGGAAATGGAGGGAGGGACTAAAAAAAGAAGATAACAGACTTAGTTGAGGAACGTAGGAAAGGAATTAAAAATTGCTGTTTCAGGAAGACTAAAACAGTACACTAGAAGATGGTAACCTTGGCTGAACTGGATAGAGAAGGGAATAGGATGAATTTCTAGGGTGGATTAAGAATTAGGAAGATAACTGGTCTAAGCATTAATTCAATTCTTAATATTTGTCTGCAGATTCTAATGGATATTATGTGTTTACTTGTACTTAGGTATTTTTGGTTTAGTCTTATATAAACGAAAGCAGGTTAAAATATTTACACTAAATGTGAATACTGTGTTAAAAGATTATGGAAAGTGAATTGTTGTTAAACATTTGTAATCAACAGTAATAGATTCAAACTCCAAAGAACAATGGAATCCTGCACCAAGGTCTCTCCGCCAAACAAGCACAAAGTATATCCAAAAAACTGGCAACAGACACCATGACAAAAGCTGAAGAGGCAAGACTTACTTGACTAGATTTATTAAAATGCGTACACAGTAAGCGCTTTCAGGCAAACGTGCCCTTCATCAGACCTTCATGTCTGATGAAGGGCATGTTTGCCTGAAAGCGCTTACTGTGTACGCATTTTAATAAACTCTGGTCAAGTAAGTCTTGCCTCTTCTGCTTTTGTCGTGGAGTCTCTTGCCAGTTTTTTGGATATAATCAACAGTAATAGGTTAGCTTACAGTTGTGTTTCTAAAGTGTTAATACTGGGTAAGAGTAGCGATAACTATAGATGGACAGTTAAACATGGTCATGTAACTGGTGTGTAATTTGTATGTAATTTAAAGACAAATAAAATTGATTACTAACACACAAAAAATGTGACTACTCATGGAGAAATGTGAAAGACCACATAATGGTGACGGGACATGAAGCTACTGGTGAGGATGGAGAGGGACTGATGGCTTAACTGTACTGGCACTCCGGAGTGCTTCCCTGTATAGTTGATAGACCTGCATGCCTGGCACACCCTGTTCAATGGACCACCAAACATGGCACCTTCACATGATGACAGCCATGAAGGTGACTGACCTCGGGGGGGGGGGGATTTCCTCTGGCATAGTCTAGCAGACTCTCCTCCCCTCTCCCTACACCCCATCACTGTAGTACCCATCTTTTTGTGACTTCCCCATCCCATTTGCAGTCCAATCCTCCCCATCACCAGGTATATGTTCACTGTCAGTCAGCATCTCTCCACTGCTGTCCCTTTTATGCGTCACCACCTCTTCCCTTGTCAATTATCTACTCCTGCCAGCTTCCCCTTACTCTCTACCCTACCTTCACTTCCTTTTGCTACTTTCCCTGTCTACCCTTCTTCTTTAAAAAAGGCACCTCTACCCAAAAAAATGTATACCCTTCCCTCCCACATGCCTATCTTCCCTTACTGTTGCCTTTCTATGTGTACCTGTGCTTACTGTTCCCCATTTCTGGCTACATTATCTTCATCTTCTACTTGACTTATATGATAAAATGACTTGGCACTTTGCTGTGGTACTCTTGTTATGGACTATCCACAGTATCCATGTCACAGCGATGACGCACTTTGATGTGCATGAGAACATACAGAGCATCAGGCAAGCCACCTACTTCATGCTTTTCCTTAGGTTATGTAATTACTCATAGCATGGTCATTTCAGCAGCATGGTTAGTGTTGTTACTGCAGCAATGAGGTCTCCTTATGCAGCACTGTGCCTGGCATAACCTCTTCATGCTAGCAACTATGCATACAAAAGCCCTGTCAGGCCATGCGTTTATATTCATCAACCCATTTACTGCTGTGTTATGCTTATTTTTCTGAATACCCCCATGCAAGTGTGATAAATGCTTCCTGTACAAAACGTCTCACACATTGCCAAAGAACATTCCACAGATCACAAATAACTGATATCATGGCTCCCAAAGTATCACACTACACAACACTGAAACAATGTTGATGAAGGCAGCAACCCCTCCTGTATCTTATTACTTAAATATACTAACTTAACATAGCACAACAGCAATTACACAGCCTAAAATCCCAAAATGTTAAACAATGCTAATGAAACACAACATGGAAGAATCAGGATCAGGGGCTTAAACCTTTACTAACTGAATATCAACAACTAGCAGGGAAACCATGCTAAACAGTCTATGTACCTAATGGTAAAATTGCAAGATACATGTCCCTTCCTGTCATATCTGTTTAAGAATGTGAATTCCTTTTCAAATGGTTGGAGCAGCCAAAGAAATAGACCACTTTCTCTTCTGAAAATGGGGAAAGGCAAGCTACATAAATCAGCCTTTTATTATACCAATCTGGATGGTCTGCTGTAACCATGTACACTATCTGCTCTTTTCATAGCAGAGACCTGTGTATTACAGTAATGCCAGTTCAAAAGTATGACACACCTAAATATAGTGCATAGTGGAAACAGTCCATTTAGCTTGCTTTAATTTCATCATTTCAAAATAAATTTTCTTTGGCAAGGAGACTCTGAATGCCAAACAAAATCCTGTCCTGTATAGTTCACTGTCCTAAAATAAGTAATATCCTCAAGAGTCTGTAAAAAGTATCTTCAAAGTTTGAATCAGGTTCTGTCAGGAGTTAATGAGTGACATAAAATTATTCATCTTCACCTAACAATAAAGGAAAATATATTTTGGCTATGAGACACCTGATCCACATAACCACATCCCCACCATGAATTGGCCACAAACATAAAAAGTCATGATGATCGTACCACCAGGAAGTTACTCCATGCACTGCAACCTCCACTAATCAACAGATCACAAAAATCTCTGATACGATACAACAAATGCACTTAAGTAGCACCCCTTACACCTTCAAGTTGTGAACACCAACTCTGAAATCAAGGAAACATGAATGAATGGAAACAGCTAGTACTATGTAATACTAGCTGTTTCCCTTTTGCTATGCTTGCACAATCTCCAAGTTTGCATGTCATAATGAAACAGTACTGTTCAGTTTTGTGATCACCAGCTGTATAAAGTAAGCACAGCATTTCATGACAATAGGATCCAGTCAGTAAAGATTTACCACTTAGATTGTCAGTAAGGTGTCTTGCTACTACCTCTTCTATTATTATCCCCTCTATTATATGTTCTGTCATGGACAGACAGTCTAAATCAAAGGCATGTACTTTCCGGCACACCTCTGAAAGGTCTATTTCTAGAACCAGCATAGTCTCTAGCTGAGTTTAATTAGCTTCTTGTATGAGTTAGTAGCACTCTTTACTGAAAAGGAAGAAACTAAAAGTCTAGTAAAAAGAAACTGTCAGAAGAGAAGACACCTGTCTAGGTAAAGTTTGCAACTTCCTTTAACTGAGTGGGAGTCTGGCAGTATTCCCACATGAAGCACTCCAGATCTTTGTGGGAGGTCTCCCAGACCTGGAGAAAAAAGTTAGCTGAGCTTGCAACACTGAGACCAACCCTGATGTGGTCCTAATTTTCAGATAAGGCAGAACCACTGCAGGAAAATCCAATTTAGGAAGCAGCTCTATGACTGGCTCTGAATATCCTAAGGAGCCACTGAAGCTGATGATGCATTATCAGGTGAAGTATGATAAGAATTACACATTTTTTTCTGAGACATCCTTTTTGTCTGATGAGGTGGTATGTCTGTCATATATGACCTGAAAATATTTTCTCCTTTCCCCATAAAAGCACATAAAGAATGATCATTGTATTTATGAGAAGACATTTTAGACCACTTCTATAAATTTTAAGTCTGTCAGAGAAGATACAGACTGCAACTGAAGGAAAAGAAGGAAAAAAATGGGAACCCTTGGTCAGATCTGGAATTATTAGCCACCACTACAGACAGGTACAGTAAACTCTTGACAACTTTATTTGCTGATTAAATGACCCTTCCAGTTGGGGTCAATGAATTTTGAGAGTTCACTGGATCACCCTCATGAAATCTCACTAGTGGAATAAGATGGACTGAAGCTGCCTTGAGACCCAGCACTTTTAAAATTAGAAATGACAGCGGTGCAGGGTGGTAAAGTAAGAGATAGACTGCATCCTGCAATGTCAGCAGTTTGTCCCAAGGAAGAGATTATGTTCAGGTGCAGCCTATGAATATTCAGTCCTGCAATGGTTCCAGCTGTGACTTTGCAGTGTTCCCTGATATCCCAAGTAATTCCTTGCCTTAGTCAATAACTCTCACAAGGTAGAGACTAGAATACAGTCTTCTAGGTATGGGAAACTCCTTACTCACCTTAGCCTTGCGTGAGCTGCTACCTCTGCCATATATTTCCTGAACACTCAGGGACTGTGGTGTTACCAAATGACAAGGTTTTGAACCGGTAGTGAATGGCCTTATGCAGTAGTGTTGGAACCTCCTTGATGACTTGGCAATATTTAAATGCAGATAAATACCTTAGAGATCAATGGAATAAGTACAATCTCCTTCCATCAGACAGGATGAATGGCTTATATCATAACCATCTGGAACTTGGTTTTCTTCCTATATTTGTTTAACACACTTAGCTCTAAGACAAGTTGAGCACTAAAAAAGAACCCAGAATAAAAGATGGACCATCTCTGGTCTAGTGGGACCTCTTGAATGCCTCCTTTTGATGGGGTAGCTTGTCTGGTAATGGAAGGGAGGTT
Source organism: Protopterus annectens (assembly GCF_019279795.1). Taxonomy (NCBI): domain Eukaryota; kingdom Metazoa; phylum Chordata; order Ceratodontiformes; family Protopteridae; genus Protopterus; species Protopterus annectens. Next base: position 1,355,475,235 of record NC_056725.1, read on the forward strand.
GACCTTATTTTTTCCGAAAATTAAATGTACTTCCTATGGATATATCCCTTACTCCTTTCTCCTGTGTGATAGCCAGTAATACCTGTAGGTGGAGGGACAGACAATCCCTGACTGCCTCCATACTAGGACAGTCAGGTAAGCCTTCAGAGATTTTGTTGTTGCTTCCCAGTGGGAAGGACCATAAAAACCCTGATTTTCCACATCCCTTCCACTTCAGGGACATCTAACCCGACACTGTTTAAAGAGTTGTTGCTGAGTCTTATGGTACCATAAATTCTTGGCACTCTTTTACTTCCTCCAGAAGGTTCTCTGAAGGGCAAAATATCTGATACCCACGACTGACAATGTCTTCCCTTCCTGTTCTGTCTTGAGCAATGTCACTTTCATCTTGGATCCAAACAAGGTCTCCTCATCAAATGGGGCATTGGTGAGAGATGCCTTCAAGTTCTCTACAGACTGCACACCATAAGTATAGCACATCTTACTGATGCCTAGTTCAGCTGGACTGGCTACTCTATCAGCGACATTGTGGATAAGTCTGGAGAACAGTGATTTCATACTGAGCACTGTCGAAACCATCTCAGGCATCAGTGGATGGCAATCTTTCACAGATTCTGGCGTTTTTCACAAAGTTCTTGCTGAAAGTGGGTCATTTGTATTAGGTAAGTGAAACCCACTTATCTCTAAAGTACCTAATGCTAACATGTCTCTGCGTGTGGTCCATCACCCTGGAATACTCACTTGGATGACAGATTGCAGGAGTCGTGTCAGTAGGTTCCTTCTTGGTTGCAGCCATTTACACAATTACGTCAACAAGGAGTGCCTTGAACCAATGAGGCCTGTCGTTGGGTGGTTGAAGGATCTTGTCTGGCTTCTTAGGAATGGACTCAGCCACAATGGGTTCCCATCATGACCATTCCACAACCAAATCTACCATATGGTCTATGGGGAGGAACCACCCAGATTGTTGAAGGGATCATTCAAAAGACCTCCAGCAGAACCTCCTCATTAGGGAAGAAAGGATTCAATAAGCCAAGATCCTCTCTGCCTCATCAATTCAAGAATTTCCTTAAATTTGGAGTCATCTGTAGTGGTGATTTTGGGAGCCTTCCCCTTAGTCAAGATCCATATCCTGTAAAAGACTGAGCTGGGGAGTGCAAGTGCCTCCATTTTCTCCTCCTCTACCCAGGGACAGTTAGAGGAGCGCCTCACTGGCCTTCTTCAAGAGAAATCTTGATGAGTGGATGGGAAATAGAAAATTCACCCCAGGGATACTTGACAGAGGCACTGGGAACTAAGGTCTGGTGGCACAATGCCAGGGTAATCCTATGGGCTAGGCTTGTAAAGGCTCCAGGGCCATTAACCTAGTACACACCTATGAGCTCATCTGAGTGCTGGGTCTTTGGACTTTTTCAGCAATGCTCTGGGACTGTGATTCTACATGTAAGGTTAAGCAGTGACTGCTGTACCTGAATCTATCAACAAATAAGGTGTGAACACTGAAGTTGTTTCTGTCTGAGTCAGTATCATCCTTTATGTTAATGCATGAACTGAGGACACTGAAGGATTGGCATCAGTGATGCTTGGCTTTGAGGTCCCAGCCAGCACCAATATTAGTTTTGGCAGCAAAGGATTACATGCCAAGGACTCGGATATTGAAACTGGCCCCAAAGGAAGGACGGAAGAAAGCCAATCCCAGTACTAAAGCCTCAATACTGCACGCCTGGTGCCTAGACAATCACCAGAGAACTAGCCATTGAGACCACAGGAACCAGTGGGGCTGGTGTTAATGGAACTAGCTCTACCAGTGTCAAACAAATACCAGAATATACCCTGGCTCCAAAACATCCAAGATGAAACTAGACCTATGGTAAGTGCATGAAAAGTCAAGGAGAATTTGCCATTCTCTGTCTGCCACAGAAATACAAGTGGATAAGAGGACACCCATCTCGATCTCAGCCTTAATCAATATCCGCATCATCTTGTCCCAGGACTCTCTAATAGATCTATGAGACCTCATGGATAAGTTGAAGATGGCCTAGATTCCAAATGGGGGATGACTCCACTTCTGAGGGAAAAATACTCAGTCTCTTCCTCGGAGAGGAATATGACAGAAATATGGCCTCCAGCTGGAAAGCTTCAGAGCAGGGAAGTTTCTAAGTGAGTCTGAACAGGCTTTGAAGTAGGAAGATCTGTTCTAAGAGTCTTGAGAGAACAAAGATGGCTAGCACACCTGGGAACCTCTAGTCACTTCTTCTCATTCTCTTTATCATCCTTATCCAGTTTGTTGGCCTTTGAAAGAAGCAGTCACTTGAAGATAAGTCTGTTGTGCTCTTCCTCATATGTCCATGACCTAAATGCTTTACAGATGTCACAATCCTGCCCAAGATGTTCAGGACCCTGGCAAACCACACACACAGGTCTTGGGTGCCCTGGCAGAATTTTGTGGCCACAGCAGGAACACTTCTTAAAGCCCAAGGACTTTTCCTTATCCATACTGCTAAAACAAGCAACAGAAATACTTTTGCTGCCTACATAAGATACACTACTTGGTTAGAAAAAGATCAAGTACTGCCTACATTAGTAGTTAACAGGACAACAATTCAGTAAAATCACTTCTGCATTGACTTTTCTGAAGATAACGTTAACGTGAGTATTGCTCACAATTCCTGAATGCAAAAAAAAATAAATAAATTGTGAGCCTGAGCAGATGATGAACCAAGTTTGATCACTGAGATCAGCAAATGAGATCTGTTACAGGAGGAACATGGCATTGTGGGAGAAGGGGAGGAGCTCAAGTGCTGGATGAGATGTTGCCAGCTAGTGCAGAATGAAGCACAGTCCTTCATTGTGGAAGTGTATGGACTAGATGATGTAATTCACCTTAGAGAGTAACTTGAAAAATGTATTTATTTATTTATTCTACTTGGTAACTGGAGTAGAACATTGAACAAAATGGACCTATTTCGATCTCAACCTGTACAAATATAAATGACAGTAGACAAGCAGGTTAGAAAGAAGTATTATGAATACAAACAAAACAATGTTTGAAAATAGCAATGAATTAATAATAATAATAATAAAGTACACAGTACGGGGACAAAAGGAAGGGATAGTTACGGTAAGTAGGGAAGAAGAAGAAGAGAGTGAAACTGTGAAGGAAGAGCACAAAGTGTAAAAGACAGTAAATGTAAGATAAGGGCACACATAAATTAACTATATGCAATATGGAAGAGACGTCACATGCTGCTTCTTCTTTCGGCTTTTCCTGGTTAGGGGTCACCACAGCGGATCACCATCTGCTCATGATTGGCAGTGGAGTTTTACAGTGTCGAGTTGCCAGCCCGACGCCCAACCTTCCACAGAAGGCACATACACATACGCACTCATGCCTAGGGCCAACATGCTAGTGTATGGAAATAACGTAAGGAAGGCAAAGTTGCAATTACTGGTGTAGGGGAGAGTGGGGAATAAGGTGATCTGTCCAGAAGGAAAGTATTTGCAAACTGACTCAGACATGAGAAATCTTTTAGTTGAGCATGAACTGATGGGCACATCATGAGGTCTTTATGATTAGTACAGAGGGATTCCCAGAGTTTGGGGTTTGGGATGGAAAAGGCATGGCTAGTGCAATAACGTCTGGTTCTGGGACAGTGAAGAAGTGGACAAGAGTGGTTAAGACTTCCTAGATTGTATCTGGGGGGGTCATCTGAAGAGGTTGGAGGCAAGAGAAGGACAGAAGTGTTCTTTGAGGAGCTTGAAGAGTTAGGATCTGAGAAACAGGTTGCCACATTGTTGGACAGGTAGGCAAATGGCTTTATTAAGTATGACACAATGATGCTCATTTCTAGCGGAGTGGGAAATTAAATGGCAGATAGAGTTGCTTATAGTTTAGAGTGTGGTCAGGTTTTTACTGGAAGCTGATGCAACCAGTGGAAGTCCATATTCAAGCTGTGCAGAATGCTTTTGACTAAGGCGTCCCAGGTTGGTCTGGAGAGAAATGGGGAAATTTTACAGGACCAAATAGGAGGTAATTAATTTTCTTCCATATTTGCTCTAGGTAAACGTGAACATTCAATTCAAATCTTGACACCCATTTGTAGAATAGATTATTATTGGATTATGACTGAAAAAACCAGATCAGAATTCTTTGTACTGCATGGAGCTTTATCTGTACCAATGTATTGTGAACTTGAAAAAAGGAGAAATAATGCAAAGTTGTTTCCATCTTCTAAAGCTATAAGACACTTACTGCTACTACAACAGAATAAGTAAGTAATTGCCCCAGACTCAGTCTTGACTCATGCAGACTCTATAGGAAGAACCCATAGAGTTTTCATGGCATATTATGGAAATATATTGCCAGGCCTTTCTTCTGCACAGACAATGCAGCTGCTCAATTGTTCCTCGGCCAGGTTTAAAACTCATGACTACCAGTTGGTAATCCTGCACCTTAACGTTTGAGCCATCAGGCCAGGGATAGCTGGATTCAAAGTATATTCCGGAGTTATCAACAACTTTAAAACTGTTATGCACTTTAGTCTTACAAACTTTTGTGTTCTGTGTGTGGAAATCAAAAGTGTATTGTAGATTTTATGGTTGTTAAAGTTTTTGGAGGCTATTCTGTGGTGGTTAGAGACTAGAACAACATTTCATTTAAATCTGATGAGGAAGCACATAGAAGCATACAATGAATTAATACTGAGTGGGGGAAGTGTTTGACTTAAGACTTAGAAATGAATAAAAAATATAGTTGCAAGGCTGTCTCAGGCAGTGGCTATAATACAGACAGGCATCAGCAACAGGTACATAACAATGGTGCAGGACAGGGCAGATGGCTTAAATAAGATTTCATGTTAAAGTATTATATCATGGAATCTGCATCAGAAGCAATATAAAGAAAGACTAGCAAGTCCAATACACACCACCACGAGGAAGAGAAAACTGAGGGATAAGAAAGAAAATTTCAAGTACTTCAAAGTAATCACACAACTATGTGGGTTATCAGCTTTCAAAACAGATGGTTCCTCCTGGCTAGGGTTTCTTCTGTGTGGAATCTGCACATCATCTCTGTGTCTATATGGATTTTTGCCAAGTACTCCAATTTAATTCTACATAGAAAGATGTGCTGATAGTTGAAAATCTGTGCATGTTTATGTTTGTGTGTATGTGTGTTGCATGTGTATGATGGACTAGCATTGTGTCCAGGACTAGTTTTCTGTCTTACCTCCTTTGGTTGCTACAGCAAGACCATTTTCACCATAGCAATGAATGAGAACAAGCAGGTATTGTAAGATGGCTGCACATTGAGTAACAGCTTAACTCTAGCTCTACCAGTGTGAAAATAGAAACTCATCAGAGAAGGCCAGTAGACTTTTGTGTTTATGGATAAATTTCAGAAACTGGCTAGTAACTGTACTGCCTGGATGCCAGGAAGAAAGAAATACAAAGCACATGGAAAAAATCAGCTACGAAAAGTGAAGAAGAAACACTGACTGGGGAAAGTTCTGCAGCTGTTCAGCAAAAAGCAATGCAACCTCCAGACATGACTTCCAGTAACCTACAAGAAGATACAAGACAAATGCACACAGACCTGGTTAAAATAAACAAAACACTGATGGTGTACATCAACACAAACTGCAAAAGACTGGAAAAAACAGAAGAAGTTTTAAACAGATATTCAGATGAGATGAGAGGGTGAAATGAAGAAAAGGCTGGCTGAATATAAGACTGCTCCCCTTCCGTCGATAACCTGCGTCCTCTTTTCCTTAAACTAGCTGCAAAATCTATTGCATACTCAGTCTCCACACTAATCAACAGATCAATCCAAGAAAATATAGTCCCTGATAGCTGTAAGAAATTCTAGGTTATACTTATTCATAAAGGAAGAAACTCCACTGATCCCTCTAACTTCAGGCCTATAGTCATTCTTTGTCCCCTATCAAAGATTCTTGAAAAGTGTATCCATAAGCAGCTCCCAGATCATCTTCTGCATGGAAATCTTCTAACTCCTACCCAACACAGCTTTTGGCCTAACCATAGCACATCCACAACACTAACATCTTTCACACAGGCTATCTCTAGATCTCATGACAATAAATTAGTCTCCTGTCTATTCCTTGACCTCTCAAAGGCCTTCGACACGGTCTCCCACAACATACTTATTTATAAACTATCCAGCCTCAATATCTCCAACTCTGCTCTTTGCTGGTTCTCTAGCTACCTCTCCAACAGACTTGAGTCTGTAAAATGGATCTCTGCATCTTCTCCTTCCTTCCTGTCAAAACCAAGGTTCCCCAAGGCTTCATTCTTGGACCCTTACTATTTAACATAGTCACTAACAACCTCTACACACTCTGTCCTCATTCTTCATTAATACAATATGCTGATGACTCTATTATAACTTCCTCACCCAACAATCTCTTCCACCTCCTTGTCTTAAATTAAGAATCTCTCCACTGAGTTGAAACTGGCTAACATCCAACCAACACTTACTCATCCCTAAGAAAACTAAACTCCTCTTCTTCCTCGTCAAATCCTTCCAATACCTCAAATCTACTTTCACTGTCACCTCCCTCAATAACACAACTATCAAGGCTGAACTCTACACTAAACTATTATGAGTCATAATAGACAACCAACTAAAACTCAATCTTCATACCAAACAGTGCATCAAAAAGACTCATCAAAAACTGGGCTTGCTCTATAGAAACAAAAACTTCCTCACAAATGAATCTAAATTCTCTCTTGCACAGGCCTACCTACTACCCACTCTATTATATGCTGCCCCAATCCTTACTAGCCTACAATATAATCTTATGTCTAAGCTTGAACTCACATATAATAAAATAGCTAGATTTGCTGCAAATCAATCCTATTGTTCACACCACTGCTTATCTTTAAAAAAGCTACAGTAGTTACAACTCCATCAACAACTCATTCTGCCTCAACTGCACCTGAATCACTCCATCCTCCTGTCCTGCTCTCTCAACACTCATCTGTCTCTACACACCTAATTGTACACTCTGTAGCTCTGCCCAACACCTCCTGGAAACTTACTAGCCCAATAAAACCACTGGCAAACTTCTCTACAATCACTCAGTTGCCAATGCATGGAATAAACTGTTTGCCAATGCATGGAATAAACTGTTTGCCAATGCATGGAATAAACTGCTCCTACATGTAAGAATGATTTCTAACACAAACTGTTTCAAAAGAACTTTAAAAGACAACCTAATAAACTCTTGGACTTGCTCTTGCCCTGACCCAATCTACTTCTCCCCTCTGCTACTACTAGCCCCTCCTTCCTCATACTCTTTTCTTCTCCATCTGTTACCTACATTTACTTTTAAAACAGTGCTTATTCCAGAAAATAACCTATACTTCAGACTCTCTCACCTGGAGAGATGTTACATCTTATCCTGAACATACTTCTTGTTATACATTTGTAAGTAACTGTATGTGATTACTGTTATTCATAATTTCTACCTTTTGTTCATTTGTATGTAATTGTATGTGACTACTGTTATACTTAATCTCTTTTGTCATATTATATCATGAATGTATCTCTTGGAGCTTTTCCCCTTAGGCCTCTGCTCAAAAGGGGCTTCTGCCCAGTCGGACTAACCCGGTCAATCAATCAATCAAATAAATAAATAAATAAGAGATGTTTAAAAAATAATAGATTTAGAGGACAGAGCACATAGGGAAAATCTGAGATCATCAGCTATACCAGAAAAGCTGGAAGGAACAGACTGCATTCATTTTATGAAAGCACAAATAAGAAACTGGACTGGTATTCCACAGCAGGAGCTGTTAGTTGAAAGGACACATTATGTGTATGCTCCAAACCTGGCTATGAAAAAGCAACCTAGACCTTTAGTAGTAAAGATGCAATCTTACCAGCAGAAGGAGATGATTCTGACAAAACTGTGGCAGAAGGACAAAATACAAAAAGTGGGAGACAGCAGAGTGTTTGTGGAGAATGATTACTCATTGTACACCAGGCAGAAGAGAAGTACATTCATTTCACTATTCAAGGAATATTGAGACGCAGGTGTGAGATTCAAACTGCTGCACCCAGCTGTCTTCAAGGTATTCTTCCCTGGAGGGACAACATCATTTTTTGATGAACTACATTCAGGAAATACAAAAGTTTATCCAACAAAAAGTGAGCTGAGAAACAAGAGGAGATGGTTCTTGTTCTTCTAGTAATAAAGACCACAGAGAGACTGTACCTGTGAAACCTTTTCCACTGTTTCAGCAGAAAATGTTGGATAGAAGGAAGGGAGCACAAGAACTGACTAGAAGAATCAAGACTACATTGTGAATGTACCAGGACAGGATTTGGGAGATGGAGATGAGCAGGACCTTAGATGGATTTAGTAACAAGTTTTAAGAGAAAGCAAGTAAACTTAAAAGAATATTGAATATTATGAAGCTTTTTTCTAGCAAATGAAGGTATGCTTAATAACAATTCTGCATCTGGCCCTCATGTCTCCATGGAAAAAATCTGATAAAGATAAAGTGGTTGTCTGGTTTTCGTGTCTTCATGGACACAATCTGATAAAGAGAAACTGGTTACAGTCTGGCGGAGAGTGACTGGCTGGGAAAAAAACAGAAAAGAGAAACTGACTATGAGATAATGTTCTCTGAAAGCATTCAGGGGTTTTCCCAGCTAGGAGAGCTATAAAGAAAAGACAAAACTAGTTAGCACTTAGTAGAAGAACAGGGTGCACCATGGTGTCTTAGCATGGATAACCTTTCATTAGGTTAACTCAAGTCTGTCAGTGTGGCTGTCAGTTTGGAAAATTTGTTCCTATTAGGAGGGTAAAACTCCAACAGTTGAAGATGTACAGAGCTGTGTGTGTTAGTATTAAATTAACATGTTTTAGAGGTATTGGGGGTTGTTTGTTTGAGGGCTTTCAATAAAACTAAAATTTTGTAAGATGTGACATAGGCTCAAATGGATATAACAAGAAATAACTATTTAAAAGTTCAACCTGCCAAACAGTGCATGCATGTAACACAAAAGCAGGAACTAGACATTTAACAAAAAAGGTGTTATACATAAAAGGTGGGAATAGTTTAATAATTTAAATGTCAATGGTCTCACAGATAAATACAAAAAAAGAAAAAATAGTGAAGGATATTAAAAATGTACAGTCCAAATAGCTATGCTACAGGAGACAGACTTGAAAAGAAACTGAATATGTGAATTTGATAAAGAAAGGTTTTCAGGATGGTCATTCAGCAGAATATCTGGGACAAAGGACAAAAGAAGTACTTATACTAATTGCAAGAGGAGTTCCAATAGTGATAGAAGAGGATAAAAAAAGATAATAATGGCAGATTTGCAGTGTTAAGGGGCTATTACACTGGCATGTATTTATATTCCACTTAAAACTGCTATAAAGGAGCTTAAGAAAATTATGGGAGAAATAATAATTTTCAGCAAGGAATATTGCTTATAGGTGGGGAATGGAATTTGATCTGCAGCAATGAACACATATCTGGGGGGCCCAGAAGGGAAATATAACAAAGGAGGGTAGATTTTTGAAGAAATTTATGAAAATATTTGACATGGAAGACGTGAATTCAGTAAAAGACATTCAGAGTGAATTTGCATATTATTCATCAAGATATAAAAACTGGTTTAGGCAAGACAGAATTACATTTCACAGGAACATGTGCATTTAATTCAAAGGTCTTGATACGTACCCAATAACTATTTCAGATCATGCACCAATAATAACTAAAATAAAAACACAGGGTAATGAAATAAAAATGAGACACTGGCATTTTCCCACCTACCTGTTGAAAAAGAGAAGAATTTAATGATGAGTTGTAGAAATTATTCAGAAGATAGTCGAGGGGACAGAAATTACATCTGAAAATATAGCTAAGTAGAGGGATAAAGTTAAGATGGAGTTTAAAAATAGGCTGGAAACAAAAGAAAGGGAGCTATGGAGAGGAAGTAAAAATCATTCAGAGGGACTGCTAAATGTTTAAGTATTACTGTATAGGGGGAATCTCACAGAACAAGAAGAGGATCAACTGCAGAATGCTAAGCAGAAAATAAGGGATTACCTCCTTAATATACACAAGTTTAGAAAAACTGCTGTTAAAAAACTGTTTTTTGATAACACTAGAGCACAAAAACTTTTAGCATAACGACGCGAGTGCTGAATCAAAGCTTAGGAAGCCTATAACAAGGAAGGTAAGAAGAGATTCTGTAGAGGTATTAGAAATATTTCAGAAATTCTATGGATGTCAGTATAAAACAGAGAAATATGGAAATCAATAAAAGATACAAATGGAAATGTTTATGGAAGAATTAAATATGCCAAGGTTAGAGATAGATGAGACTCAATTACTACATGCCTGGTCTGTCACTGAAAGTCTGTATGAAATAGTCCATGCACACTAAGGACTTCTTACTAAGTTGGTCACTGCTTCCATTTGCTTAACTAATAAACTATAGTGCATATGGCAGTTACTTCATTTCAGGAAATTACAGACAACCTAATCTACTTGCATTTCTTTGTTAATTGCTTTGTTCTGGCTATAAACTGATTGCTCACACTTATAAACTGATCTGAGCGTGGGAAGCCCACTACACTTGGCTTCACTTCATTTCCCCTACTCTATCCCCAATCCCAACACACTCCTCTTCCTCTAATATTATACTTTCTACATACAAATTTCATTTGTGAGTCTTACTCCAAATCCCTCCCCAACTGACCTTACTACTTCTATACATACACTTCTGATTCCTATCTCTATTTAAGTTTTAGCCCCATTCCCAACAATCTTTCTCCCTCTCATACTGCTTTGCATATATCCATTTATAATCAAAACCCTCCTAAACAGTAACTATCTATTCTGCATTGTATCTTTTTCTTTTCCCAAATAGACCCTCATTCTTCTTATTTTGACTGCATCTTTATACTCCAGCCTTTATACCCCTGTATTAATTGCATTCCAGTGAAGATACCAGGACAGCCTACCTGTCTTCCTTTATACAAAATACTTCTCTCCCTACCTATCCTCTTCCAGTTCTCAGAATCCACCATCACTGAATCTCCTACTGTCCTGCAACTTCTTGTTTCTTTCTTCATTGCTACTTCTGACTACCTGACATCTATAAAATACAGATACCTGTATTTAATTATGCTACTCTTTAGGTTATCCTCTCTTTTTCTCTTCCTACTGTGCCATTTTTCATCCTACCATGACTCAACAATATATAGCAACATCTCTCTAACTCTGTCCTAACCACTTACGCATACTTCTTTTACACTCTCCATACATTGCACAAAACCTATTTAATACTGCCCTCACCTTTATTCCAAATCTAGGCTGACTGATTGCACTTCAGCTCAAACCAAAACAAAATCAAGTGCAGGAATCCTCTCCAAAAAACAAGTATGCATAGCTCCCCAATATAATAAAATCCTTCTAGGATGAGATATACACCATAATCTTGGCCCCACCTATCACAATATACAAAAAGATAATTCTCTCTCACACACTTCTGTAACTCAGCAACAGTCAATCCCCAACCCTGGTGATCTAATTTTTGTTGCAATAAATGTTAGAAGTATAAGAAATAAAACTGCTGAACCATCTGTCTGGATTACTCAACATAAGCCTGATGTTATTGCTGTAAATGAAACTATATTGATTTAATATTTCTCAATATCTATCAAGAATCTGAAGAAATTTTAGTCATTAAAAGAACAAAAGTGCTAAATTGCATTAAGTTTTGTGCTTTAAGTTTCCATTGTTTGGTTTTAGTTGTTTTTTGCTCTTTTTTTTTTTTTTTTGTTTTTTAAATATGTATTACTGTCCTTTATATCCCTCCTGGTGACAATACAGCTATACTGGAAGATATCCAACACTGGATATCCATAACAATTCCACAAGAAAAAATATTACTAGGTGATGTGAATATCAGTTAGATGGACATAAACTCTAACTTTCCTAAATCTAGAACGAACTTATAGGGTTTCCCACAACTAATTAATAACCCCATACATTATACCAAAATATCAAATTTTCTGTTAGACTGGATCCTGGTATCAGACCCTAGCAAATACTCCACCATAGGTACAATGTCAGACTCTCTCAGTGATCATCTCCCAATCTATAAGACAGGACATCTCACTTATCTAGTTAAACAGGATACTTATGATACCTAATCTTTCCAAGTTTAACCCAGAAATGTTCATTACTACACTATCATCTATTAGCTGGAACTTCCTAAAAATCCTCCCCTTAGAAAACGCTGTAACTGATTTCAATACAACTTTTCAAAATATACTAAATAGCCTTGCACCTCCTAGAAGGAAGAGAATGAAAACAAATAATGCAATTTGGCTATCCAAAAAGAGTAGAATACTAATGCAGTTTACAGAAAAGGCATGGAAAGAATAGCTAAAATATAAAACACTTCAAAATCTTGAAAACTTCAGAATGCTTCACAATCGCACTAAAAAGCAAATAAATGAAGACAAAAAACTATACTATAAAAACTTTCAGAATAATACTAAACCCAACCCTAAAAATGTTGGACATTCATTAAAGAAATCTTTACATCTCAGACAAAAATTCAAACCAAACCCCTCTCCAGATAACTCCCCACTTATTTTACAGATGGTATAGCATTTCTAACCAAGGAATCCTTAACATCTAATCCCAGCCCTGCCCAACAGCCACATATCACCACATCCATTTTCACCTTCAAACCTGTGCCCACATCCTATATAGAACTACTCTTAAACAAACTTAAACAGTGTTCTTCAGCTGATGACCTCCCATGTGAGTACCTAAAACTAGCAGCCAATAGGATTGCCTATCCTGTCTCAATCCTTATGAATATGCCAATTCAAGAATCCCATATTCCCTCTCTCTGGAAAATTTGACATATTATCCTGCTGCACAAAAGAGGAAATTCAACAGACCTGAATAACTTTAGACCTATAGCAATCTTATCTCCCCTCGTCAAAATACTTGCAAAATGTTTTTTAAAAACAATTGCTAGACTATCTCCTGCAGAAAGAAGTCCTACCTGCTACACAGCTTGGCTTCCATCCTTCCCACAGTACTAGCACTGCCCTTCTAACCTATATAGATACTCCCCCGGATTCATGAACCTTGCGCCAGGCGCCAGCATAGCGTCGGCGTTATAACGCCAAATATGGCTGCTGAGCGATTCAGGTATGAATGAATTCCACGTGCACTACCGGCGTGCGCCGGACCGTCTCCGCCCCCGGCGTAGGTATGCAAAACACACTGTGTGCGGTATTGCACCATGCAAATGAGGGCAAATAGCGATCCAAGTGGCGCGTAGCGTAAGCAGACGCGGCAATGTAAACCAAAAACGGTTTACATTTACCCAAACATGACCGAGGTAACGGAAGGCTGTCAAAGTCAGGTATCATATAGGTGCAATATGCCAATGTGGAAAGGCACCGAGAATGTCCAAAGAAAATATGCACAAAATGTAAAAATGACATAAATGGCACGTGCGTAGAAAGAACAGCAGACCCCGGGATATGTGCACAGAAGTTGCAAAGCAATGAAATAATATGACAATGTCCTAAAAGAGCAGTATAACACACATCAGCTGCACAGCCACCACACACCATAGTATGTATGTAAAGCTTCAACCCCAGCGCAATGGTTGTCAAGGAGTGGTGGCGGTGTTCGCCGTAACCATGTATTAGTAGTCAATTCCATGCAAATGAGGCAGATAATAGTGAATCGCAAAAGCGGCGCGGTGTAAGGATGGAGCAAGCGGAGCGGTACTACACCGAGGAGTGGCCTACACGAGATACATGTCAACCACAGAGGGGTGTGCCACTTTTGGAGGAAGGATATTGGAGGTCAGCAAATCTGGGCTGTACAATGCACATCACAGCATCAGGACTGGCGTGTTAGGAAATAGATCGCTGAGAGTACATAATGCGCGTACAGATGCATGTGCACGAGGATGACTCGTTCCCTAAACCAGTCATGTGACGGCCTCCCGTCAACAACCACGGATATAGGAAGGTAATGCGGAGAATACGAGGAAATGCGGAAGCAGTGTAAATGGAGCGTAATGAGCAATCAACACCAATCAATGCAGGAAGGGCAAACGCCGGCAGCTGATAACTCTGCATGCAGACTCCTGCATAACGGGAAAGGGGAGGCATATGAATGCAAAGAGAGTAGGGGATGTAGTAGAAATGCAAAGAGCAAGAACTGAAATAGCACAGCCAAGTACAGAGGTAGCATAACTGCGGCTGCAGATAACATGCATCATATGCCATGTGCCTGCAGGATGCAGTAATGTAAGATGCAAGGCCAAGGCAATGCAGGCAACTGTAATGTAACACTACAGGCAGTACCGTTGCAGTTGCAACCGTAAAACCACGGAAATAATCCATGGATACGGCTGCACAGACACACCCAATGACATCACGGGTATACAGCACAACAGTATTAAATGTGAATGCACACAACACACAGCGATTTCCCAAACGCCGCACCGTAGGGGTGTAAACAGACGGGAACTTTTAATATGTATATGCTGGGTCCAAAAGCCGTGTAAGTGATAGGGGGGCGGGGCCCAAAAAGGCCCCCCAAACATGCCACCCAAAGAGGGCAGGGAAAGAAATAGATTTTCAGCAAGGGCCATGCTCCACATCGCCGGGTAAATAGTCCTGGATACAAATGGGAAATAGTTTCAGTCACGAAAAAATATAGTCCAACCAGAAAAAAAAGCCAAAAAACCCGGGATGAAGTTACGAAAAAAGAAAACCCCAACATGTAAACTATGACCACAACCCATCAGGGAGGGGGGCAACGGGCCCCACCCTAAAATTAACCTGCATCAATCATACCGGGGGAGGTAATCCAGGAAAAAGGATTGGGTAATCCAAGGAAAATACACGCCGGGGCAACGGGGTATTTGTTCAAGGGTTGCAAGGACAAAAGTAAGGAAAAAGGCCCCGGGGGTGTAAAACAGCATGTTCCCCCTAAACCACAAAAATGTCGTCAAACACCATTGAAAGTTATAAAGACACCTTAAATGAATAACAAAAGCTTTTTCCCGAAAGTAAACAGCAAATTAATATGATTTTGTGGGCCCTATCCCATTTATGTGCCAAACCCCATTTGTTTTTCAATTTGGTGCCTCACGGAAAAAGAAGGAAAGGGGGAAAGGTTTTGGGGGGGTTTGTGGCCCCCGGTGGGGGAATGTTCCAGAAAAGTGAGTGTGCGCCGGGCGGGGGAAAAACGAGGAAAAACAGGCCCAAAGGGGTATGTAAGCTCCCAAATGCTACATTCCTCAGGGCAAGGGGCAAAGATCAAAGGGAAAGCCCCAGGTCCCACACCATCCCAAAAAAAAAGGGCATGAAAAAATCCAATTAGGGGATGGTACCAACACGGTCCGGGAAACTCCGATCGGTGTAAAAAATTGGGGGAAAATGGCCCCCGGGGGAAACCAGGTCCGAAAACCGCGGGTCCCCAAAAGCGGGGCAAATAAGGCTAGGGTGTCGGCCCGCCCGAAGGGACCACATTCCCAAATTTCACCCAAAAAATGAAAGGTATGGCAGGGAAAACATCCCAAAATTCCCCTGTGGGAGGTAGGGCGGAAACCCAAATGCACATCCGAAGCACACACAACAAAACCTTTGGAACAACAACAGGTAACCTGACCCCCCAAGGGGATGGGAAACCACGTTCCCCGTTGATAAATCGACTCCAGACTCCCCAGCAAATCCCCTTTTCCCATAAAAAGGGATAACACAAAAATGAAAACTCGGCAGAATAAAGCGAACCCACCAACCCCGGGAAAACTCAGGGCAGCACCGCAGGGGTCGGGAATAAACAGCAGCCTTTGAAGAAAAGCCACAAGCCCCCCCAGGAAGGGACCCCCACTTAAACAGTAAACCCAAACACACCCACGGCAACCCCACGGGAAATGACCCACCCCAAAGGGGGGAAAACAAAAATATTACTCCCCCCAAAATACAAATAACCAAGGCCACAGAAAAAGAACCACCGGCCGCGGTAACGAAAGGAGGGGATCCCTATGCCAAAACCTTTTGGGCCGTTTCCCCAATGTCATACACGAATAAAAGGAAGATCCGGAACAAAGATTTAACCAAAAAGGGGAAAAAAAAGGGATACCAAAAATACAAAAACGGAAACCCAAAAGGGGGTTTTAACCCACCAAAATGTTGTAAACAAAGCCAAAATATTAACGGGGGTTTGGGTAAAGTCCTTCCATCAGGAAAAAGGGGGGGAATTGGGTTAAATTTTCTAAGGGTCCTACTTGGAAAGTGAAGCATGGGCAAATGTAAAGGGCCCCCCCGGTTGGTTCCCCTTTTGGAAAGTGGGCATTTTGGGAAAATAGATGTTACAGGGGAAACCCCCATGCAGCAAAGGGTAGAACTTACCTTTTGCCTAAAAAAAGAATTTTGACATTAATTTGCTTTTTGGGCGAACGGAATGCAACAAAAATTTTTAGAATTTACAAAAAGGGCAAAAAGCCACAACCCAGGACATTTCCATTTGAATATTTTTTGCGGCAAATCCCAAAAGGGCGTCCCTTCAAAGTGGAAAGGTGGAATCCCCCATTTCCCCGGGGGGGAAAACACGAAAAACCCCCCCCCAAATCGGCGTGGTACCAAAAGAAGGCCAAAAAGGGGAAAAAAATTTAGTTTCCCCCAAAGGAGGGGCAATACCCCCAAATGTGGAGGCACGACCCCCCATGGGGATATTAAATGTGAAGAAAGTGCAGAGGAATTTCAGAAACAAGACAGACACACAACACTTTGGGAAGGAATTTTATTAAAACCAAGAAGATGGCCCACATATGGGAAATGTATAAGAAATCCCCAAAGGAAACGCAATAACCCCAAAACGCCATACAGGGAAGGTACATGACCACGGGGCCTTTAAAACAGGCAAACACAGTGGAACCCCCAGGTATGCCCCTGAATCGAAGGGATTAACGTATGTCATCGACCCGCTTGGGGCCAGGGCGGCACCCCCCAGCAAGGGATACCATCAACACATTCCCGTACACAGGAATGTCCCACACACTGGGTCCAGTCATGTCAAAAACCCCCCAAAATTGGCATTTGCCACAGAGGAGCCCTATCCCCACGCAAACGAGAGGAGAAATCACGTATTGGAAAACCCAGGAAGAAATTCCCCGGGTTTACATGCAGGTGAGAAAGGAAGACTTTTTTGATATTAAACTTTTGGGCCAAAGGACAAGAGAATACAAAGAAACATCCAGGTTAAGGAACCAAAGGTTATTGAACCCCCCGGTACGTGTGTAGGCAATAAAAGGGCCCCCAAGGTACAGTAGAAAGGTAGAAATCGGGGTCCTCACAGGAAGGGGTTTAATAGGGCAACCCAGCACCAGGGGGGCAGTGTGAAAAACCATGACAACTGAACCGGGGAAACCATTTTAAAAGAAACTTCAATGCAAAGGGATTTTGCACATTTGGATGTAACGTGGAACTACAAAAATTCGCCAAGAACCTGTATTGCAAAAGATGGGTGAGCAGAAGTCCCATTGTGGGGGTAATTAGGATGTACATACTTTAACTATTTTATGAAAATCTACATAGGGGACATTTGAGGCTTCAATTCAACCCCCATTGTTTAGTTGCAGAACCTGCCCAGGGAAACTGTCGAAGGCACAGGGTAACTCCCAGGGCATGGGGTTTGGGACGGATTGACAGGCAATGCTAAAGGGGAAATTTCTGAAGGGCAAAGAGGGATAGCTGATGTTTTGTCCCCCCCCCAAACCACCCATGAAATATACGGTGGAGCATGGGAGGGGTTCGGCACGGCCCAAACAAGGGTGCCAGTAAAGGCATGCAGGTATAATATGTGTAACTTTATGTAAGATGTGGAGTGAACAAGGGCCCCAGTTTTGGGGTAGGACACCCCATGTAAGGGTCCATATGGAGTGGATGAGGGGTATGTTTCGGGGTACCCGGAATGGGCTGCACACGCAGGGCTTCAAGACAGTAACACCGGGTTTCGGGATAAAAAACAGGCTTTGGGGGAACAGGGATGTGTTCCCGAATAACAGGCGGCGATTGATGTGTCCAGGGGGAAACTGTCCCCAAAATTGGCCCTGAAGGGGGAGAGGGTTTTTTTTTGGGGTGGGTCCCCCTTGGGGAAAGGAAAAAACTTTTTGGAACCTGTGTGTGGATGCGTTAAATTGGGATGTGTAAACGAAAGGCATAACCCACTGGTGGGGGCCCACATGCTTTCGGGAGCATGTAAGGGGGGGTAGTCACACCATGGGAAACCATGCTGCGGAAAAAACCACAGGGAAAAAAGAACACCCTGCACGTCCCAAACCCGTGTCGGGAACAGGTACCACTTGGGGGAAAAAGGGCCCAACCCCCAGCCAGTGGGAATGTGGTCCCACCATTTTAAATGTAGCGAAGGACGTATCATGTTCACAGGCTGCCCATGGGGGTGATAAACTATTGTAGTATGTCATAATACCCTGTATTTCCACACTGCTTTTTTTTGGGTGTGGCACAGGGAGAAAAGCAGGATGCAGAAAAGAGGGGATGTGGGGCCCTGACACAGACACAGGGATTTGGTGATCCCGATTGGGGTAATGTGCTGAATGTCCCCCCGATGGTCTTGGATGGGATCCTACAAACCGGGCAATAATACAGTGCAACTGTTGGTGCTGACAGACCAAACCCAGGGTTTTGGGGTAAGGTTTCCCTGCCCAAATGGGGTAAATGGGTATTAAATGGAACCATATGAATGGTCATGGGTTAAGATGGGAAATACGGGGGGTTGGGAACCACCCAGTGTGGTTTCCCAGGATTGTGGGAGGTATGATTGTGTCAACGGGACGGGGGGCCGGGTACAAGGCGGTAGGTGAATTTGACTGTGTCGTACTGTGTGGCAGTCTAGTTGGCCAAGGGTTAACATTGTCCCCAAATGACGTGTATGTAAAGTGGAGGACCATTGCACCGTGCCGACATCTGTGAAGTGTACTGGGGGTGCCATTGGAATGTGGTTTTGGCCCAGGGGGGGTTTAACACACATCGAGGAAAAAAACACCAATGCCTGCATAATGTAGACCTAGTAAAGCCCCATGACAGAGACCAATGAATTTCCCCTGCACAACCACGGTTGGACATCTAGCAACACCGGGAGGGTTTTTCACCAGGGCCCATACAGAATCCATGTGGGCTGTAAAGCATCAGGGGGTGGTAAATAGCAGGTCAACAGAATGTACCAGGTGATGTGTCATGTTGCATAGGATAGACGCCTCCATGCTGCAACATACTTGCATTTTAATTTTCATATAAGGCTGATGTCCCCCCGGGGGCCATCTGCCAAGGTGTGTTTAGGTGTCCCAGTTTGACAGGATCACACCGGGAGTGGGGTGGCCACCAGGAAATGAGGGTTGCATCCAAAGGTTTTATGAGGAATGTATTGTGGAGTGTCGCTATGTGAATGAGGGGTTGTGGTAAAATAAAAGCCCATCTGGGAGCGGGTTGCAAACCAGTACAACCCCAAAGCATGCCCCAGTCCAACGGGTTGCAGTCCCCCTTTTTTGGTAAATATGTGCACAGGGGGCCCCCCCAGTATCTAACTGGTACTATGGGGGAATGTGCTTGAAATTACAATGTGGTACCCGGGTTTGGAAAAACACGTGTTGCAGCCAGAAAACCTGAAAAATCCCCCCGAAAAAACTGATTGAAAATGGTGTGCCATGAAAACCCCAATGGGGTATTTGACATTTGTTACTTGTTCAGGGCCTAGGGGACAGCACAAAGGTGTACCATGTAATAGGGGGCTTGCCCGTAACCCTGGAACAAATGTCCGCTGCCAGGGGGGTAGCTGGGGATGTTTGGGGCTCCCCAAACAAAGAATGTCCACGGGGAATGTTTTAGGGGGGAAAGGACATGCTGACAACAACCCCGGGGGGGGCCCCATTTTTCGTGAGGGTGCAAAGGAAAATTATTTGCATGCAACCCCCCCACTGGGCTCCCTAAACAAAAACGGGGGTTTTAATGAACCCACAGGTAAGGGGGTCGGGGCCCCCCAAAACCAGGTGTTTACGGTGCCCCCCCCAGACACTGACATTGAGGGCTGCCAAGTGTACAGGGCGCTCAATTTTTCGCAACCCCCCTGTTGCCCCCCAGGGCCCGTCCCGAGGGAAAACCCAAAATGTAATAAGGCCACCAACACAGTGTCCCGGAACCCATGTTGACAGTCACATGGTTGGCCACCTGCGAAAAACAGTTAGGTGAAAAACAAAAATACCAAAATGCCCAGAGGAGTCACCCTGGATGTTGTTGTGAATGTGGTGTTGTGTGTCACCGAAAACAATTGGGGGTTTTGGGGGGGCCTAAGGCAGATCAGAACCCAGTCCTGCATGTGCCCCCGTCCCCTCTGGTCCCTTGTGCCCCCAACACCCATTCACAAGGGAGGGATGGGGGGTTGTGCGAGAGACATGTGGGGGCCCAGGGAGTACCTTGGCCCCACACAGTGCAGGCAGCCATACAGGGGAACGGGGGGCCACAACAGCATTGCAAATCCCAGCACATAACCCCAGGGAAATGTTGCAATGTGTAATGCATCAGCCCCCCCCAAAAAAGCAGCAAAAACCCCGGGGGACAGTGTAAAGGGATCTTTTAATGTCCATATTCACACACATGCTATGCAAGGGAACCCCCCCCCCTGAATACCGAAACCCCAGGGGGAAAACCCCACCCAGATGGGGTATCCCAAACATGCAGCCTGCCCAAAAGGGCTGCATGGTATCCCCCCTGGTGCTGGAAAAAGGTTAATTCAAAACACAAGAAATGGGGATGCCCCCGCAACAGGTGCGGGTTGACTCGACAAGGTGTGTAATGTAGCACCCCTTTTGAATGGTCAGGACCCCCCATGTTTACTGTAAACACATGAGCTTGGAAGTTGCCAAACCCCCCGTACAGGTGGGGGAATAAGGGCACAACACTGATGTCATGCCGTGAGGCCCCCTGTGAGTAAATGGCACAGCTAGTGCTACAAAACAGGCCAGGTGAACAGTGCACAGAGCCCGGGGGCCCTTTCCCAATAAACTAGGTGCACCAACAATGTCCAGGCAGGCAAATTTACGGGTGCGGTAATGTGATGGGGGCAACAATATGTGTGCCCCCGTGCCAATTTGAAAAAATGGGTGCATGGATGCCTTCACAACATGGCTCATGTAACTTTTTTCCCAACAGATCCCCGGGGGAAACCCTCCAAAATGCTTCCAGTAACCCAGCCCCTTTTTCCCCACCACGGAGGAAGGTGTACCCATATAAAGAACCACCCTTTTAGATGTGCCACACGGGCACGGAACCGGGAATTTGGGGGGAATCAGGAGGGTAAAAACCCCTGGGGGATACCCGCAGCAAAAACCCACATGACAACCTATGCATGCAAACAGGTGCCGTGAATGCCAAAAAGGGGACATTGGGCCCCCAAACCCCCCCCCATCCACCCGGAACCCGGCCATTTGGGGGAACCCAGGGAAAAAACCGAAAAACATTACGCCCACTGGGGGGGGAAATATACCACCCGGGTAAGTGTTTTGTTTTTTGATGTACGGGTTGGGGGGGATTAAAACAATGTTGAAACATCCCAGGTTTCCCCCAAAAGATGAAACCATGTATGCTATTTTTAGCAACAGTGCTGCACATGCAACACCACATGTGTGTGACATGCACACTGCCCGGGGAGTGTAATGGAAATGTGTATGGTTGTTTTACAGGACGCGGGGGAAGGGGGGGCGTTGCGGGAAGCTGGCAAAAAGGATTTCCCTTGTTTTGAATTCCCATTTTCTGGCAGCAGCTACCTTGGTCCCCCGTCTTCCCCCCCAAAAAAACCCCCCACCCATGTCAGTGAACAACAAAGGGTTTGCACCAAAAACCTTTTTTGGGGCGTGCATTCGCATGCATCAATGGGGGGTGACAAAAGGCGTGTGTTTTGCTTGGACCGGGCATATGCCCAGCCCCCTAGTGGTGTCCCCAAGACAGGGTTCCCAATGTGCCCATCCCCCTGCAGGGAGGGAATGGCAATCCCATGCCCATGCGGGGACGGCTGCAGTTTGCAAAATGACGCCATGCAAACTGCGACACCAACTGTCAGAAGTAAAATGTGACACCCATGTATGGGATGTCACTGGGCCCCCGGGGCCTTGAAAAACACAAAAATACTAGCCAACCATGGTGTACCACACATGTTCCCCAGCTCCACATGGGTAGTACTTTGCATGAAACCAATAGGGGGCACTTTTTGGGGCCCCCGGACATCCATGTGTCACCAGTGACATGGAATGCCTTCCCAGCACTAAGGTGCCCCCAATGTCCAATCCCTGCTAGCACAACATTACAGACATCAATGTAAGCCCAGGAATGCCCCCAAACATAGTTTTTTGGTCAGGGCCCCCACCGAAGCATGTCACCACAAAAAGAAAAAAACCCCCGGGCCCATTTGTATTTTAGCTGTCACAAACACTCCCCGTGAAGCCGTTGGGGGGTCATGGGGGCACCTCGAATGCCCTGCCCATGTTTCGTGACTTTAATGGTTTCAGCCAGTGCTCCAATGCCCCTTATACGTGTGCTGAAACCTGAAGGGTTTACGCATGCCAAAAATCCCCTCCGGTACGTCCCCACCAGGGCGTGTCTACTGCCATTGAAGCGGCTCACACGGGTCGGTTTTGTAAGCTGCACCACCTGCAAACATCGTGTTTTTTTTGGGGGGGTTTTTGTTTTCTGAGTAACCGGGGGTTTTTTTGTTGACATCTGTAGGGGGGTTCCCCTGGGTAACTACTAGTGTCCCCACAGTACTTTATGCCAGTGATACCCAAGGGGGGGCCCACACAGAATGTGACGGGAGCTACAATACCCCCTTTAACCCCCAGGCAGTGAAAATACCCCCCCCCTTAATGCGGTCGCACCCCCCCCCGGGGAATGTGGGGGGCTGCAAAGGTGTGGGTGTGTTGGTGTGGCGGGTGACCACGGTTTGGGGCAGGTTTTGGGGGGCCCCGTCACCTGGAGGGGCCACGGTACGTGTTAGACTGTAATGGGGCCAGGCAGGCTAAGGCAAAACCCGGAAGGGAGACTCAATCCGCCCAAAAAGGCTCCGGCAGGGCAATCCAACACCTTTTCCGATGCGGATGGGGTTGGGGACAGGGGGTTTCCTGCCGAGGTGGCCATTTGGGGGGAAATGTGCAGGCCCAGGGGGGGTGGGAAAGGGGCCGTGGGGGCCGCAACACCACCTGCGCAGGTCAGGGGGGCCCCCCCCATGCCCCCAGACGTTGGGCAGCGCTATCCCAAACCAGGAAGGCAGGCCCGGAGGCCCGGGGCCCCCCCTGGCACCCAGCGGCATTGACACAGATGGCATGCCCCCCGTGGGGGGGGGCTGGTACCCGCCGAGCAGCCCCTTAAACCTGCAGACACAGGGGTGCCAAGCATCCCCTTTGGCACAAAATGCTAAATGGTCACCCACCCACCAGCAGCAAAACTGTACTCCCCCAAACCCCACACAAACAAGCACCCCACCGACGGCCCACCCCCGGCACCTTGGACAGCCCATGGTGGACACATATCACCCGTCTTGGAACCGGCGTGGCACCCCCGCAGGAACTAGTACAGGGGGGCACGAAGTAGGGGGGGATACCGTGTGCTTTAACGGATGTGGGTTTTTTCACAGGGGATTGTTGGGTTTCACCACATGCACAACATACCATGCAACATGCAGCTTCAAATGTGTCACAATTGGTGGCATGTGTGCACCTTTCGTGCATTAACCCTTGCTAGGGTGATTTCCCCCTACGGGGGAATTTAATTTATTCCCCCGGTGGGGGCCCAAGGGGGGAACTCGCATAGACAGTTAGTTTTGGACCCCTGGTAAAAGGGGAAAAAAAAAGGTTGTCCCCCACCTGGGCCTACATGCGGGGGGCAAACCCCTCAGGA
The DNA here is from genome assembly GCF_019279795.1 of Protopterus annectens. NCBI lineage: Eukaryota > Metazoa > Chordata > Ceratodontiformes > Protopteridae > Protopterus > Protopterus annectens. The sequence continues at coordinate 1,355,499,237 of NC_056725.1, forward strand.
TGGGGTCCATATTCCCCCCCCAGTCCCTTTTGCAGTAACCGATGTTGGGGGTACCCCACTCCCACGATTGGGTCCACGGAGTGGGCCCCCACAGGCCTGGCACTCCTCCCTTTTAGGGGTTCGGCCCGAACCCTTTACAGCCACTTTTTTTTGGGGTTTTGTTTGGGTTTTGGGGGGTTGGGGGGTGAACCCCCCCCCCCGGGTCGGGAAAGTCCCCACACAGATGTGCGGGAAAATTTCACCCTTCCCCGGTCATTTGGCAGTCCTGCAGCACCCCCGCCTTTAATTTTTGGTCCTTTCCAGGGGGGGGGTTTTCCCCATTCCCGGGAGTTTGCCGGTGTTTGTGGGTTTAAAACCCCCCCGAGTGGTTGCTTTCCCACCAGCCAGGGGGCCCCAAAGGGAAGCCAACCCACCCCAGTGTGTTTTGAAGATTAACAGGGGGGTCCTTTCCTGAACTGCCCCCATTTTAACATCCCCGTCTTGGGGACCGTCCTTCCCGGGTCGCATTCCGGTTTAGTACAGGCCATGGCCTGGACCAGTCATCCGTTTGAGCCCGGGGTTCCTGAACGGGGGGGGTTTTTGGGGGGGTTACACGAACCTTTGTTGCTCAACCCCTTGATTGTGTTGGAAGGGGTGCCAAGGGGGGCCCCTGCCCCTGTCCCCCAGGGGCCAAATAATGTGAAAAGGCCCCGACACCCCCTGGTGGTGTGACCTCCCCTTTGGGGGGGGCCCCCCTTTTCCCGGGGCCCCCAAATTTTTTTCCCCAAGGGTTTGGGCCCAAACCCCGGGGGGTCCCCGGGGGGTTGGGGGGCCCCCCCGGGGGGTAGGGGTCCTTTTAAACCCCCACCCTGTTTTTCCCCCTTTAAAAGGCTTGTCCAGGGGTGTGGCGACTCCATGGCCCCCCTTGGCTTGGGGGACCCAACCATATGGACCTTGGGGGACATACCCAATAAGGCTTGACAAAAGGGGGGGGGGGGGGCCCTGAATGGGTGAAAGGGGACACATCGGTCCCTTTGCACTGTAAACCCAAAGTTGGGAAAAGGGCCCTAGGATGTTTGGGGGTACATCTTGGGAGGATACCCTCTGGGGAAGAGGGAAATCCCCTTTTTGGAAATGCTGTGGGGCTACTTTGCCCTTTTTGGCCATTGGCGGGCCCCAAAGTTTACCACGAGGGAAGGCCCATGGTTGCCACCCCTTGAGTAACCCCCCCCCCATGATGGGGGGGAAACCCGGGGGAAAGGGGTAGGGTTCCTTTGTTTTGTTCCCATGAAGTCCCTGTTGAGACATGTCGTGGGGGTCCCCCCCTGTGTACCTTTGGACAATCCAGCAAGTTTGTTTTGCCACATGTTTTTGGGAAGGCTTTTTTGGGGCTTCCCCTCTGGTTTTTTCAACCTGGATGGAGGATTGTAGGGTAACCCGGTAAATGGTGGGGTTTTTCTGGGAAGGGTCATCCTGACCCCCCCCACGGGTGGGGTTACAGGATGGGTGCCGGGTCCACACCCTTGCTACCTGGGGTGACATCCTGTGTCATATTCCCTGTGGAGGGGCAGTGTCAGAACCCCTGTTTTTGGTCTGGCTGTTTAACAGGGGGAAAACCCCTGGGCCCCCCGGGGTGTTTGAGGGGTTTTTGGTTTTGGGGGTTCATGCCCAAAAACGGTTTTTGGGGGATGCCCATACCATTCCTCGGACACGTAAAGGTATCCTGTTTTTGGGATTTCTGTGATGCCAAACTGTGGGCCACCTAAAGGGTTTTGCATGTTTAAAGCCAGTTTTGGACCGGGGTGTGGTTGGCCAAAAGGAGGTCCACATTGCCCCAGGGCCCCCCCCTGTGTTGAGGTCCCCACTCAATGTCTAGAATAAGGTGTGAAGCCCGACATGCCCGGGCCCCCCCGGGGGTTTTTATCCCCGAAACCCGGGCCTGTGGCATGGCCGGTTTCTGGGGGCTGGACACACAACCCACATTCCCCCCACCCCCCTTTCATGTCTGCTCTGTGCCGATCTAAGTGTCTGAGCATCCCCAAAGGGAGCTGTAGTAGACGGACCCCACCCCCGCAGTTATCCCGGGCGCCGGGGATTACCGTGAGGCATTGCCAGGGTTGGGCCCCCAAAATTCCCCCCAGGGGGGCCCTTTTAAGCTCGCTCGTCCGGTCTTCTGAAATGCCATAGAGTTGTAATAGGGGGTTGCCCCCGCCCTTTCCGGGGGTTGTTTGGGCCTGGTTTTGGGGGTTTTTTCCCCCGGCCTCGGGCCTAATTTTTTGCCCCCCCCCAAAAATCCCTTTGGGCATTCCCAAACTTTTGTTTGGGGTGACGCCCGCCAAACCTCTGCGCCTTTTAGAAATGGTGGTTTGTAAAGCTTTCGGGGTTTTCTGTGTGGGGGTTCCCCCCCTTTGGTGTGTTTTTCTTTGTGTTGTTTAGCGCCCGCACAATTTTTTTGCCCCCAAAAATGCCTTGGTACCCAAACAGCTTTTAGCCGCAGCCTAAAGTTCCCTTTGAACCCTTTCAAAAAGTGGGTTCTGTAAAGCTTCATCGGTTTTCGTGTGGGGGTTCCCCCCCCGTTGTGTGTGTTGTCTTGGTGTTTTTTTAGCGCCCGCACAATTTTTTTAAAGGCCAAAAATGCCTTGGTATTCCCAACTATTTTTTGCTGACCCCGCCCAAAGTACCTCGAAGCGTTCGTAAATGGTCTCTGAAAATGTTCTTTGTGGGTTGCGTAGTGGCGGGCCCCCCCTTGTGTGTGTGTTCTTGGGGTTGTGTTTTCCCTGCCCGGGATGTTTGCAACCCCCGAAACACATGCCTTGGTAGCCAACTAGCTTTGCGCCGAAAACCCGGGAACCCCTTGTTCGTAAATGGTCTTCTGAAAATGTTCTTTGTGGGTTGCGTAGTGGGGGGTTCCCCCCCCCCTTCCGTGTGTGTTTTCCCTTGTTGGGTTTTTGCCCCACAATTTTTTTGACCCCCAAAACATGCCTTGGTATTCCAAACAGTTTTCGGGTAGCCACAGCCTTTTCCCGAAGCGTTCGTAAAGTCGAGGTTTTAAAGTTATAGTGGGTTGCTGTTGGGGGTTGCCCCGTTGTTTTTTGGCTTGGTGTTGTTTAGCTCCCCTGTTTGCTTTTGCCAAAAATGCCTTGGTACCCAAACAGTTTCGGGTACCCCCCTAAAAGGCCTGCAGACCTTTAACTTGGTACCCCAATTTATTGTCTGAGTTAGAAAAGGGGCCCCCCCCCCCTTTTTTTGTGTTTTTCCTTAAAAAATTAAAAAACAGGTTTAAAATCAACATTGTTTTTAGAAGCTACATTTTTTAAACCCAGCAAAATTTTTTCCCTTTAAAAAACCAAAACGCCAGTTGTAAATGCTGAAAAATGCGGTTGGGTTTTTGGGGGAAATTTTCCTGAGGGCTTTTTTGTTTTTCAATAAAATATATTAAACTGTTAATACTTTTTGATTTTAAAATTTTTGGGTTTCTTTTTTTTAAAAAACCTCCTTTTGGGACTAAAGGGAAGGAGGGTTTAAACCGGATACTTCCATTTTTGGGTGTTGGGAAAGGGGGATACGATATTTTAAGTACCTTTGGTTTTGGCCCTGTGTGTTTTTTTGGCTTTTCCTCTCCTTGTGCCCCATTGCCGCAACCCCTTTGCATTGGGTTTTTGTGGCATTAACCTTATTAATTAGGGAGTTTTTCAGGGCAACGATAGTTTCCCTTTATGACCCCGAACATAAATTGTGCCAGGGTATTTTTACCATCCCCATTTTTCCATTTTGGGAAAGGGGGCCCAAGTTCGGGAAATTGGTGTTCCCCCCCCTTTTTTTTTAATGGGGATGTCTCTGTGACCCTATTGTTTCCCCGGGGTTATCCGCAACATGGGTTCCCCATTTGGTAGGGGTCCACGGGACCTTGTCCATAGGGGAACTGTATCATAGATGGGCTGAAAATTTTAAGTGCTTTCCTTTGGGGATGTCGGTTTGAAGGGATTCCCCTAACCCCCTGGGGGGAAAACGTTTTCCCAAAAACCCACCAACCCCTTTTTTGCCCCACGTCCCTTTCTGAACCCTCGACAGTAGCCCCCCCTTCAGTGTCAAATGGGGGGAAGACTAAATGGGGAGTCCATTATACCGCACAGGGGCGCACATTTAAAAACCCCGGGGCAAATTCTCCTTTCAGGCTGCACCCTTCCTTCACACTATTTTGCAAATTAAGGAGTTTTTGGGCCCGGGCCCTGGAGTAAATTTAGCATTTGGACGTGCCCTTTCCCTGGGTTTGGGGCCCCCATTTCCCCCCCCCGGGAGTCGCCGCCCCTTTTGGTTAACCCCTGTTTCCACAATAGGGTTTTATTGTCTGCATTGGAAACTGCTTTAATAACCTGGGTCCATTGTGTTCCGCCCGTATTTCAATCCGGGTCTGTGAACCATTTATTATGAAAAGGTTTTTTCCCCAATTTAACATAGTTCCCTTTAGTTGAGGTTTTTGGGGTTCCCTTAAATTTTTTTTCCCAAGGTCCATTTTAAAATTACCCCCACATCTTATACCCCGGTCTGTGGGGGATTCAGGCGGGAGGGTGTTAGGGGTGACTATTTGTTTCCTCTGTTGCCTTTGTTTGCCTTATATGGGGTTTCCCCCGGGTTTTGTTTTTGGGGATTTGTCCCCCTTTGTCCACCTTTGGGGTCCCTTGGGACCTGATGAGGGCGAAAATTTCCCCCTGTTTAGCTTCCCAAGGGATGCTTTGCTCCCTGGGATAACAGTGTAGGGTCCCGGGGGGGGGGGAAAAGGGTCATCTGAAAAACCCCCGACCCCTTTTTTGGGATACCGGTCAACCCCCACCCCCCTTTTTTTAAATGGGGGGAATGAAAAAGGGGGGCCCCGCCCCTTTTGGGGGGCCAAACCAAAAACCCCGGGGGGTTTTCCCCTTTTTCCGGTATTTATCCCCCGGGAAAAGGAGCAACGCCGTAATTTTTGGAGTCCTACAATGGACAATGTGCATTTGTAAAGTGTAGAACGTTTGGACTGTCACCATCTGGCCAGTGGTATTGACGGGTTATGTTCCCCAATCGTGGATGTCTGCTTGACTACCCATCGTTTGTATGACATGGCCTATCTATATCCACGTGCCAGTATGGAAATACAGAAAACCCTTTGGGCCCCCCTCTTCAAAAACGACATTATGGAACATATATCGGAAAAAACAGACACTGTCAAAAATAGATGTGAAAGGATACTGAGCTCTTTCACCTACTAACATGGGGCATCGCCGGAGTAGGAATGCATGACATAGTTTAAATTTTCCCCGGGGGGAAAAAAAAAAAAAAACCTTTTTGGGGGGCCCCCTTTTAAAAAAAACCCATATCAGTGTTGCATGCCTTACTTCATGGAAACAATAATGGCAACAATGTGTTAATATATATACAATATTGGTAAATACAATCAGTATCCTGACACATAGTTGATAATTGTTGTGAGTGCACCTTAGAATGTAGTGTGTTGATCAGGATATTGTATATCAATGTGTATAATAGTAGCAAAGATAACAAAGCATGGAATCAAAAATACTATTTAAGCATATATTTTCAATTATGAATGTAAAGGGGGGCCCAACCTTCCCCCCCACAAACCCATGTCCGTAGTCCGCTTATATATGTTTACAGTGTCTGTGTGGTTACGTTTTTGTGTTACTTTTGACTATTCCGAACATATGTCTGATCCGGACGGGTGCAAAAACACTTACAGCTTTATATATGTAACAGTCTTTGCAGCATGGACGCATTTCAGCCAAACTTTTGTTCTATAGTCAATTAAAGACTGCATTCAGCTTTGTGACCAGTACTCGTTTGCTGTTCGTTGTCATTATTTTGCATACCCATGGTACCTATGTACATTTAAAATCCCCCCCCCCCCCACAGGCATCCATTCTCCTGCTGGGAAAGGGCGGGACTGCATGTTGAACATTCCAACCCCGCCATGGCCCAGGGAAACTCACCCCCGTTAAAATTTTTTTTTTATACAACCCTTGGGGGGTTTTGCTTTGGGTTTGGTCGCCGACGGGGGCCCCCCACTGTTGAAGGGAATGGGCCTTTGCCCTGTCCATGGTACCAGCCCAATTATTAGAACGGCCATTGGCCGTGTACCGTAGATCTTGTTATACTAATTGCACACGGTCTGGTCGAACGACCAATTTCCATTACTAACCCTCCGTTTTATGGCCTTTTCGCAATATTACAAGGGTTTACCCTTGCTAAATTTCACTGAGCCACAGACATGTCCGTGCTTTTTGGGGCCCGGGTTTCCCCTGGAAAAATTTAACAGGGGAACAGGTTCAGCCAGCCCGGGCTCCGTTTTTTGGTTTTAGTATTGAAGTTTTTAGGACAAAGCGACAATGTCGACATTGTTTCGGACCTGGGGGAGCCCCCCCCCGGGGGTTTTTTTTGGGGCCATTATGCTGGATTATGTTGGGGGGAAATGGTTTCCTACACAATGAACCCTAGCAATGACCCCGGGGGCCCGGGGTTTTCCGATTCCCCGGGAAAGGGGGCCTTTGGGGGTGCCCACAAACCCCGTACACACCCCATTTGGCCCCCCAAAAAAAAGCTGGAAACCCCAAAGGGGGGCCCCTTGGCCATGCCCAAGGCCCTTGGTGGGTTTCAACCCCCCCCAGCCCCGGGGGGTCCCCAACCCCCATCCAGCCCCCAAAGGGTCCACGACCAGGCTCCAGGGTTCCCACTTAGGAACTTTAATTAAAACCCACCTAGGTTTTAAACTTAGTATAGGAAACTTAACAAGGGGCTTATACCCCAATAATGGGGCCCCATACCCGGATTCCCAAACCCTTGTTTTAAAAACTGAAAGCCCTGGGAATTTATAATGGAAAAAATTAAAACATAGGGGGTTTCCCCTTTAAAACCCGTTTGTTTGGCAATCAAACAGCCTTTTTCCCTGTTTTACTTTTTTTAAAAAGTACCAAAGGCCCTTATGGGGGAAAACCCCTACACCACCTAAGGGGAAGGTTACAAACCCCCGGGGTTTGATAAAACCCCACGAAGTTCCCATGCCTATGGGTAAAAATGGGTGCACAAAAACATGGCCCGTTCCGGGGATTTAACCACAGCCAGTCACTTTCCCATGGGGGCATCCGGGCCCCACCCCCACTCGCCCCAAAGACACGAAGGGGTTATGAAAGTTTCAGTGACTGCAAACCTGAAAAAGGGCCAACCCGCAAAACCTTGGGGGCCCCAGATTGGGTAATGGTCCGAAATGTCCTCAGAAACCAAAAGCATGGCAAACCCCTTGAAGCAATTAACTACCTTGGTGGCAATCCCCTACCAGATTACCATGTTGGGGACACGGGGGGGAACCTGCTGCCCTGTTTTAAATATTAGGTGATTCCAATTGAATATTAAGGGTTACTCTAATAATCATTGCCCCTTGTATCTACCTTGCCCATTTGGGGAAATCCCCTTTAGAAATTTTTGCCCCCAAATCAGGCTGGAAAAACCCCAAAATTATGCAAACTGAGGGCTATATATGTTTAACGCCGACTGAAAAATTAGTGTTCATTCATAATTTCCCCAATCCCCTCCCGAACTTTTAAACCCCAACATGCTATGCTTTACGTGGATCCCCCGAACCAAAGGGGTGGGCCCCTTAACCCGTATTAACGAATTTGTTGGGGCAAATTATCCCCAAATATAGTTGGAAAAACCCTAGTAATTGAAAGCCCTGGGCCTTTTGGTTTAATTTTGACATGGTGCTGTTATTTTTTGTCCTTTTAAAAAATATTTTTTTCACAGTAATCTTTCTTTTTGGCTTTTTTATTGTTTCTGGGTTTTTGGAATTTATGGTTCTTTTATTACTGGGGTTGCTTCTGAATTATTCCAAAGGGCATTATTGTATCTTACAAGTGCATTTGGAAAACTTTTATGTTGGTTCACTTTCAAATTTTCATTTTCATTTTCCGTGAAGTTCCTTTAAACAAGCGATGTCCCACTTTACGCCCAAAAGGTTTTTTTGCCCCAAAGGGGAATTATAAGACTCTTTTACCCAATTAAGTTTAAATTTTAATTCTCATTTTTGATTTGAAAAAGCGCATACGACGGGTCCTGCATGGTGCTGCCTTTAAAGGTTCTCATGGCACGCGGTTAAGTACCTTTGCTTTTTACCAGGCTGGTTTCGGTTTTTTTTTTTTGGGGGAAAGAATTGCCCCATTTTAACGTGTAAGTTATCGGATGTTTCCACCTTTCAGGGGTTCCCCTTGTTAGTTTCCATCCATGTGTTGCCCACTTCACTGGTTACTTACAATTTAACCTGATTTTTCATTCTCCAGATTTGGGTTTTGGGGAAAAACCCCAAAATCCCCCAGGGCACAAAAAATTCCAAACAACACCGACCGATTCTAATACCCCTTTGCTCAAAGTGGAATCCCCTTAAAATTTTCTGGGGGCGTGTGTGGCCATAAAAGGCCCGTCGGGTTTTTTGGGTTTTCAAGGACGTTCTCAACTTGGTTTTTTGTACCTGTGACTGCTTTATAGTAATTGGGGCTAATTCTTTAAAAAATTTTGGGGCCCACAAAACCCTTTCATTGTGTTAAATTTTTACGTGTCCACCTGCCCCCTGCTTTTTTCTGTGGGTTTTTCCCAATCCATTTTTTTACTCCCTTAAAGGTTCATAAAGGGATTTTTTCGTGAAAAAAACATCTCCAAAAAAGGGGGAGAATGCTTTAAAAACCCAGCACCCCAAGGGACATACCCAGATTTTCCTTAAAAACCCCCAAAATTTTATTTCCATTTTCAAACCTGTTGTTTTTGGGGGAAGCCCTTTTACTACCTGGATTTGTGTGTGCCATTAATTGGTTCCCCATACACTTTCCCCCCGGGGGGCCCATTTGTTGTGGGATTATTGGGGACCCGTTTTAGGCCCTTTTTGGGTTCAATGACCCATGTGTATTTTGTGTTTTGCCCTTCGCGGGCTTTACCCGGGTTTCAGTTGTGGGTGCCATCCGGAGGTTCCACCATCAATTGCCCACTACAAGTTAGGGCTGTACAATTACATACATTTAATTCTGGATGGTTTCATTTTTACAAGAACATGGGAAAAATCCCCCCACCAAAAAACCCAAAAACACCGAACAAATTCATACCCCGTCCCCTTATGAATGCATAATTACAACCTCGGGCTGTGTGTGGCCATTTATGGCCCCCCTGGATTTTTGTCCTGTGTGCTTCTCAGCTTCGCAAATTAAAAGCTTTTGCAATTTTTCCGGGCCCCTGAGTTATTATGATTTAAGGGGATTCCTGTTTTAGCTTTTGGGGGTTCAAAACCCCTTGCATTGTGTGATTTGGCTGTGTCCTTTGACATGGGTTTTACTATATGGTGTTCACAATCCCATTTTTTTACACCCTTTCCCCAAAGGTTCATAAAGGGATTTTTTCGTGGACAAAACATCTCCAAAAAAGGGGGAGAAGTTCTTAAAAACCCAGACATCCCAAGGGGAAACCCCCCAAAAAAAACCCCAACATTATTTTGATTATTTAAACCCGTTTCTTTTGGGGGTCCTGTTTAAAATTCCCCTTTTCTTGTGGTTTCCCTTAATGGTTCCACATAAAGTTGTGTAGGTACGGGGCCCTAGTCGTTGTGGAGAGAGGGGTTCGGGGTTTGGACATGGTTTTATTTGGGAACAAATGTGCCCCCTGTTATTTCCTGTGTTTGCCTTGGGGATGTTTTCCCGGGTTTTGTTTTGGGTGCCATCCGGGGGTGCCACCATCAATTGCCCACTACAAGTTAGGGCTGTACAATTACATACATTTAATTCTGGAGATGGTTTCATTTTTACAGAAACAGGGCTACGCACATCCCCCCCACCGGAAAAGGATTCCTGAAAACCCCCAACCAGGTCTCATAAGAATCCCTTATAAAATTTAAAAAACCTTGTGGGGGATGTATGTGGCCAGTTTTTGGACCCCCCCCTGGGTACGTGCTCGTCTGTTCTGGCAGTTAGCCTTAAAAAGCTTGTTAGTGTCCTTGAGAAAAAGGTTTATTAGTTAAAGGGGATTCCTGTTTTAGCTTTTGGGGGTAAAAACCCCTTGCATTGTGTTTAACTTTTCACGTGTCCTTTGACATGGGTTTTCTGAACTGTTGCGAACATTTTTTGATCCCCTTCCCATGGTGTCATAAAGGGATTTAGCGTGGCAAAAAACATCTCCAAAAAAGGGGGACAAGTTCAAAAACCCAGACATCCCAAGGGGAAAACCTACTGATTTTCCAATAAACCCGGGGCTGTTTATTACCATTATTCTTTTCCGTTTCTTCATGGGGGGAAACCCTGACATATCCACTTAGGGGGTTTTGCCCTTTTATGTGTTCCCGGGCCATTGTTCCGGTAGGGGGGGGGGCCCCCATCTGTTGTGGGGTTATTGGTTTTTGGCACTGGGGCTTTGTAGTGGAATGTCAAATGGTCCCCTTTTGACCTGGTTTCCTTAGCTGTGTTTTACCCTTTCGGTTTTGGGGGCTCTTAAAAGGTTGTCCTCCCGACAAATTCCACGGACCAGTATACTGTCAATTTACACCCTTTACATTCCCAGGGGGGTTTTAATTGGGATGATTCAACACACCCCCCAGGGGGGGGGGAAAGGATTGCCCCAAAAAACCCGGGCCCGATTAATACCCCGAACCCTTTTCAAAAAACAGTAATTAACATTTCTTTCGGGGTGATTAAGGGTTTTGGACCCGGGCCCTGGGATTTCTGTGAGTGTGCATTACATACAGCTTCACAACTTTAAAAATTTGGGCATATGTGTCCTTAGACTGAGCAGGTACATTAAAAAGCCCTGGGTTTATTTAATTTTTTCCCACAAGGACCCACGTGCATAGAAAATTAACTTTCACTGTGTCCTTTTACATGGGCAGATCGTGTGTTAAACATTTGGGTTTACACCCAAGGTTGTCTACAGGAACCCGCTTGAAAGAACCCTGTTCATCCCAAAGTTTAGGTTAAAAACCCCTTTCATAATCCCCGGGCACATTAGGTATTCCACATTACGGAACAACACCCCCGTTCATCCGGGGAAATTTTGGAGCTTACCCCATTTCAATTTTTTACAAATTTTATAAAACAATTGCACAAAGTTTACAGTTATTTGGACATTCTTCCTTTTCACCTTTGGGGTGTTGCCAGTTTACAATTCTTGCCAAGGGACAACCTTCTCAATAGTGGCCCTTTTGGACCCTGAGCCAGTGGTAACGGACCACTCTCAATAATTTTACACCCGTTAAAAGGATCTGAGCCATCAATTTCCCAAGTGGGTTTACTGACCTGCCAACACCAGGGGGTTTTCCCCAGCCTAAAATGTCAACCGAGGAGGGGCTATCTGGAAGACATTGGAGGATCACCCGGTCTCATATGTGGATTTCAACTTCATAAAGTGGGGGTTCCCGTATCCTAAGGCCTGGTAAAAATTCCCCCCAGTTGCAGCCCCCTGGGGTCATCCCCCAAAGCCTACTTTTACTGAGGGGGGGGGATCAAAATAAAACCTTCCAAATACGGTGAAACCATGGGAAATTAAAACCCCCCCCCAAAAAATTTTGTAAGGGGGTTTTTGGCACCAAAGTTTGTGCAACCCGGGGGGACTCTCTTCCCGGGGGTGGCATGCCCTCCAGCTGGGACCCCTGTTACCCACATTCATTTTAAGGACCCACAGTTAGGCACATTTTTTTTAGTACCCCAAGGGGCCCCGGTTTTGGCACATGGAACGTATCCCCGGGGCCCAAAGGAAAACCTACTGGGGTGGGAACTGTCCCAACCCCAGGGAAATATTTCAAAACTGGGAGGGGCTACTGGGTCCTGCGCAAGGGGTCTTTCATCACACAGGTTTTCTTTTGGGGGTTAGCCTTTAAACAGGTTACTTTTGGGCTCCCGGGGGACTTGGGGGGGTTTCAGATCACCTACCTCAGGCAAAAATTCTCCTTACCCCCATACGTTTTAAACCCATTTCTATTAAAAGCCATCCCGAATGTTTGTAAACTGCAGTGAAAACCCACAGGTATGTTGTCAGATTCAGTACCCTTAAAATGGTGCCCATGGGGCCCCCTGGCCCCTCCGTCAAACCTCTTTTATGGTACGGCCAAAAAGGGGGCATGGGGGAAAATGTTTGTGATGCTCAAAACGGTCCATTGGGGGGAAAATTGCAAGATTCCTTAAGGGGGGTAGGATGTTTGTGCAAATTCCCACACTAAATGCCGTAAACAAAATCATACCTGTGGAAACTCTTACCCCCCTCCAGCTATGGGGGTTTTCCATGAAGGGGGATTCCCGGATAGGGGGAGGTTTACTCAATTTATTACAAACGCTATCTGGGTTTCTTTTAAGCCCAGTTGGGAGGGATTCACATTAATAGGCTGGTCATTGCTCCTTTTACCCATTGGTTAAACCCATATTCTAATTGCCCCCTTCAATGTTTTAAAACACCCAACCTGGGGGCCCCTGGGTTATTTTGTCAATGAATGCCCTTTTTTTAATGCGCCCCCGTGGACCCCCCCCCACATACGTCACATTGCTGTTTGTGTTACCTTTTAAAAAGGCCTTCAACCCTAGCATTTATGCTTCCCATTATCCCCCCCTGCCATGGGAGGGACATTTTCCGTCCGGGTTTTGGGGGGTTTTTTATGTTTACCCCGCCTCATTATGTGTGGACAATACGTCTGTGGGCATTTTGCCGTTCCGTTGTTTGGTGGAAATTCGGTTGGCCCGGGGGTTCACTTTCATGCTTGCGGGGACCAAAAAACAGGGTATTTCTCAAGCACAAATTGGGGTTCCCCTTGGGGTAGTTTACTGGGCCTGGGAGTGGCCTACCCCTTCCATGGAGGGGAACCTTATTATTTTTCAATGTACAATTGTTTCCATAACTCTTTCCCCCGAACTGGGAAATTTCCCCTGTTTTAGCAGGAGCGGTTGCAAAGTCCCTTGTAATTATCTTTTTAAAACTGTATACTGGGGGTACCAACCCTCCTTCACACATTAATGATTGCCCTTCACTTCTTTGGCCCAGGGGGTTAACAAACATTACTCAAGTCCCGTTTTGCTTTCATGTTTTTTGAATTTTCAGCCCCTTGTTGGGCGTATTGGGGTTTTTTTGCCTGTTTTTTTCCAAAACTGTATTTTTCCAGTTTCCCCTTTCGGGCACCCTCCTGGGGGTTTTGTAGCACTGACTTGGAGGGCCCAAGCCTTCTTTCCCAAGTCGGTTTTCCTTCATCATATATCTGTTACGGCGTGGTTTTTGGTACACATACATTTTTGTTTTGGTTACCTACCCCGTAAATAAAAATCGTCAATTAAGCTTTTTAAAAAAACTGTAAAACCCATTTTTTTAAAATAATCATTAACACAAATGGGGTTTAAATTTTTTACGTCACAGGGGAAAAAATTTTAAAAAATTTCTTTGTTCAAATCTATCATTTTCACTTATCATTCTTTTCTTCTCTTTTGACCTTAATAGGCAGTAAAATTTACATTGCAGAGAAGAAATTTATTTACAAATCCATAAGCTTATTTCATGTTTTCCCTAGGTAGCCCAACCTTTAACAATTAATTTTGAAATTTCCCCTGCACGGTTCCAAATGCAACCCCCCCTTTTATATTCCGTTTTCCCCGCACACTTTTGTGAAGTCCAAGTTTCCCCCCGTGGGGGATGACAGATATACCTGTAATTGTTTTTCTTCCGGAGTGACAAGTGACTCTCAGCGCAGGATCTAGGGAGGGGCAATCCATCATAAAACAACAATTCATGCATAAAATTACGCCCAATTTTCAGGAGAAAAAGCAATCATTTTCTTCAAAGTTGGGATTCTTGTTTTATTATTTTCAAAATTCTCCCCTTTGATTTTTCACCAAGAAAAATTACAAATTATTTATTTTACCTTTCCCCTTGGAAGTTTTCAGGCAAAAAGTTTCATTCAAAGGATTGATTTTTTTTGACTCCCCAGGTCTTGAACATATTGGTTTTTCCCCAAACCCTGACAATATTCATGACGACCCGAAACCCAAATTCCCCAAATTTCGAACAAACCAAAAGGAACATGATATTCTATCACCCCACCACCCCCTTTTTTAAAGGGGGGTTTGGGCCTTTCCGCCAGGGGAACCCGTTATTTCCTTTGGTGGGTTTTTTGGCTCTTCAATTGGCCAGGGTTTTTTAAAAAAAAATTCTCAGGACGGGGATCCCTTTTTTACATTTTTGGGCACAAAGTTCCATTCCCATTACGTACATGTTAGGGGGGAAAATACATTTCCTTTACAGGTTTTTTTTAAATTCCCGTTCCCCGTTTATTTCACACTCCCAAAATGGGGTTTCCCCCCAGGTTTACCCTTTCCCAAGCCCAAAGAAACGAATTTCCCATTTTGAGGAAAAAAAGTCAAACAGCTTATTTCCCCCCCCATTTGAGGTTTCTGATTGTTAGTTTTGAGCATTGTGAAATTCTTTCCCCCCACAGGAATTGTACTGTATTGCGGAAGTCCCAAATAAAAAGGGACCAACCCCGGTAAATTTTATTTATTTCCCCCAAACAAATCTTTTCTTTTTTGGGGGGACCTCTGCGTAACAAATTTTTGTTTAACAAGGGTGTTTATCAATTGGGTTTTCTACCCTTTAAATTGTTTTCCCGAGTTTTTCAAATTAGGAATGGGTCAAAGTACGGTCGGCTTTTTAAAGCATTGAAAAAAGTTTTTAAAAATCCCCCCAACGAAACTGTTCAGTTTTTGTCTCTTCCTTTTTGTAACAGGTAATAAGACGTTTTCCCGGTTACAAACCTTTCAAAAGTAATATTACAAATTTAAACACCCCGGGGCCAGCATGGGAAATTCCATTGGAAATATGGCATCAAAAAACAATTTTTTGGTTCCAGCTTATTGACCGCATGCCCAGGATTTTTAAGGTGGGAAAACACCTTTTCCGTTATCACACAATTTTTCCTTTTTATTCTGGTCCCAAAAATTTAACGAAACCAAAAAAGGTTTATGATAACATTAGGACGAAACAAAAATTTTTGGGGGTTTTTTTGTTATACAGTTTCCTGTTTAGGTCTTTTTACAGCTCAAAATTAAAACTTATTCCTTTCCTTTGGAAAAAAATGAGGGGGAAAGGGATCTCTCAAAATTTTTTAGGTTTCCAACAGTAGGTCCTTCAATTATTGGGAATAAAGCTTTATAAATAATACCAAAGGTATGGTGTAGTCTTCCCCCTTTTTTCTGTCAGACTTTAACTGAAGCAGGTTTAGTTAAAATCCCTTATGTATATCTGACAGACCTCCCCCTGGGAGACAGTTTCCACCTGGCCAAAGCCCCAATTTAATTAGACTTTTAAATTTTGGCTTTTCATGTGAATGTAGGGTGCAGAATGTCTCGTCATTACCCCCCCCTTCTCTTTTTCTGGGGGTTTTACGGGCCCCCAAATTTGGGGTTTGGGGTTTTCATCTTCATTCAAAAAATTCCCCCCGGGAGCGTTTTCGGTTCATACATGGTTTTTTTTCACTGTACTTCTTTCAGCTGCCCAAATTTAAAACTTTTTTTTATGGACCCTTTTATCTTGCATCCGGGTTAAAGGTTTAATGTTTACCCTTTTGTTATATTATTTAAACGCTAAAAATTTTTTCCCTTCACAACAGATGATAATCCAAAAAATGTAAATTAGGGGGTTTGGGGGAAAAACCCCCGGGTTTTAAAAACTTGTGCTGAACTACTGCAAATGCCGTCTCATGGGTTTTATTTTTAATTCCGATGTTGGGGGATTTTGTTAACCAAAAGACCTCCCCTTTAACTGTTTTACCCTGGGTCCCCAAAAGGATATCTGAAAACATTGGTTAATATTTTTTCCCCTTGGTATGGCACCGTGTTGGTTTTGGCCCTAAACCCCGCCCGGGTTTTTTTTTTTTGGGTTCTGTTTCAGTTTTCATTTTTACATTAAATGCTAGGTTTTTTATTTCACAACAAAACCCCCCTGGAGCTTTTTTTGCAGGTGATGACTCATGACCTTTCCTAGTTTCCCGTTCTTTTAGCCCGCCTTTCAAAACCCACCATGGGAACCAGGGCAATGCATTCAAGTCCTGAAAAGGTTTCCGGTATGTTTTCTTCCCCCCCTTCCCTGCTGTCATAAACTGACGCAAACCGCTACATCGGGACAATGTAAAAATTTTTCCCCCAAAACAACACGGTTAAAAATATCATTTTCTGTTGGGAGAACGTTTCTGCTTTGGGTTCAATGTATTTTTTCTGCATAAATATTAGTTTTAGGACCCTTTTCAGATCCCAAAATTTGACCTTGACATTAAAGGGAACAGGAATCATTCTTGTGTTTTTTTTATATAGGGAACTTGTGGGGTGTACCATTGGATACGGGTATTTCAGTTTAAAATTAATCCCTTAGGGTTTATTGGTTGGTAAAATGCTGTCTGCATCAAATGCTATTTTCTTCACAGCTGTGCCGCAGAGAATTCTCCAATAAGGGGGAGAACAAAGGCCGGGTTACCCAGGGGGCTACCAACCCTGTAAAATTCCTGACCTCCCCAGTTCCAACGAAAGGTAGTTTTGGGTTTCACCCCGCTTTGATAAGTACCCAAAACTGCTTAAATCACGGTTGAAACTTGTTTGATTTTCAAGCCTATAAGTGTTGGGCTACAACGCTACTAAAGTTTTCTTACTGAATCCCGTGTACTATGTTTTCGCCATTTTTGGGTTGGAAAAATACAGGGATTAAGCATTTTTGGATGATTTCTTTATGGCCCAAAAGGGAAACTTCCCTTCGTTATTGGGTTGGGTCTTTTTTTTCCCCTTTCCCTTTTCATGGGTTCTACCCCCCTTATCCCGATATCCAGGGTTTTTCCCGTTTCTCTGGTTCAATTTTTCTTTTTCATGTTTTCCTTTTTTTAATTGTTTGTTCTTCCTCTTGCCGGGTAGGGGAACAGTTCTCCTAAATAAACTTGATGGCCCCCGGGGGTTAAAGTGGCTACCTCCCCTGTAAATATCTTTCTTTACAATCCCCCAGCCGGGGAGGTGTTCTGTCCCCTGACTTTCTCAAAGCAAAAGGGCATGTGGATGTATAATTGAAAAAAGCAACTTATTGTACCATAAGAATTTGTATGTTAAGCATTGTAATTGTTCGGCCCCAAAGACCCCGATTCTTCAGTTTTCAGTTGTACATATTAATCCCCATTCCCCCTTTTTTCATGGGATACATATTGCTTGAAAAGCATTCTTTGTAGGGGGGGCCCCATACTTTTTGTTCTTCTTTCCCCTTTTCCCACGGGGGGGGGCCCCCTTCCCGTCCTCAAGGGGTTTTCTTCTTAAAACGTATCCCCATCTTTTTTTCTGTGTTTTCCTGCCCCGGGTTTTTTTCGGGGGGTGGTTTTTAGCTTCTTTTCTTTTTTTAAAAAAATTGTTGCCCGGGTTTGGGACAGCCCCCTCCCTTACCTGGGTTTTAGGTGGAGGGGGGCTTCATCGTTTTGTTTCCAAGATCAGCCCTTTTAGGTTTTTTTCCCCAAAACCCCCAGTTCATAGGAACCCCTTTGCTTTTTTCGCCGCAATTTACGCCACCTTTTAAATGACAAGGGGGAAATTGGTTTTAAGTTAATTTTTGGAAAATGAACCCCCGGCCAGTACATAGGGGAAAAACACCCAGGAGGCCGTTGAATTTAGTTGTTACGTTTTTTTAAAATTTTCGTTTCCCCTAAAAATTTTTTGTTTTTCTACCTTTTATAATTCTAAATGTTTTTTAAATCAGGCTTTGCCATTTGCGGTTTTTTTCGGACAGGCTCCAAAAGGGATGTCCCTCTAGGGTGGCGGGTTTCCCCCGGCTTTTAAATTTTCAGGGATTTCAAGTTTGAAGAATTTTTTAATTCCTTGTATTTTAACCCCATTTTTTCATAATACATTATTCTTTCGTTGCTTTTTCTCCCGAAAGGGGTTGTCTGTTTCTTCAAAAATCCCCATTCCTCTAAGAAACCCCCCTTTTTTTTCATACCCCTTGTTCCCTTTCCCGAATTATGCTACAAACATTTTTTCCCGCTGTTGTTCCCCCGCCAGTTCAGATTTTAAAATAGGGGGGGGGCTTCCCATACTACTGTTAAAAGCAAATGTAGTCTTTTGATTAAATAGAAAAAAACACTCCTTTTGGGTCCCTTTTTCTGACTTTTTTTTTTTGGGATCCCGTTTTTGCTTTTTGCCCGATGCGTCAGCCCTTTTCCCAAAAATTAGTCAGGCTTTTCCCCTTTTTTAACTAGCGTCTGTTAACCCCCTGCCCTATGTAGCTTACCAAGGGAATTCGGGTTCGGTCCAAGGAAAAATTGTTCCAATGTGTTTTCAGTTTTTCAAGTGCAGCCAAACCAAAGGTGGGTTAAATTTTTTTTGGGGTACACACGGGTAAATAAATCAGCCAATTAATTTTTTTGACCTTCGTGGTTTTTTTTTTAGTTTTCAATGCTTTTTCCCACCACACTTCTCCCGGGATTTTTATTTGGTTTAAAAGCTTCAACGGGGTGCTGGGGTTGTTTTTTAAAATTTTCCCTGGGAATAAAAAGCCTTTAAAGGGATTGTACATTACAGGTCCCTTTTTTGGGTTTACTTTTTAAGGACCCAGTGTTCAACAGGGACGTTTTTTTAAAAGTTGCTTTGTTCCTGGTAAAGGGGTTGTCTTTTTCTTGTAAGGTCCCAACCACCCCCCGGGGAAGGATGTTTATGCTGTACCATTTTTTGTTTGAAACCCCAAAAAAAATGTGGCATGGTGTGACCCTTCGATTCAGAAACCATCCCACGCTTTGCTTACCAATTACTGGGCATTCTATGCCTATTGTAGGCAATTTCTTATTAGTTTTCAGTCTCTGGAATTATATGTTTTCTATATATTTAGAAAAAAACCTCCGATTGAGTTTTCCTTTTTCCTTTTTTTGCCGCCCCAACGCATCAGGATGTCCCCCTTCCCCTTTTTGCCGAGACCCTGTTTAAGCCTGTTTGGTCACCTTTCCATTTGGGTCGTTATCGATAACATCGGGGGTGGCCAAAACCCACGTCCCCTTTACATTTTTCACCGGGGGGGGCAAATATATGGGTTTTGGCTCTCTAAACTGTCCTTTGCTAAATTCCTCAGATTTTTTAAACTGTACCTTTTTAATTGGGGGAATTTGGCCTCATTCCTAACAAACATTTAACTTTGGACACATTTTTGGGAACTGCCACAGTGCAGGTTTTGGGGCAAATTCATGGGGGGCTGACATGTCTGACTTTGGTGTAACCAATGGGTTTTCTTCGGAAACCTTTTAACGATCCTGTTGAAAAGGACTTTGGGTGTGGGTATTTGCTTCCGTTTTGGGGGTACTTGTTCCTTTCTGTTGTTTTCCGCTACCCGGCTTTTCTGCATACTTTGTGCCCTTTTGGGTTGGGACCTTTTCCAACCCATGGGGGCTTTTTGGGAAACTTCGAATTTCGGCTACTACCCACGCAGTGCGTTCGAAATTCATTGTTTGCCTACTTGCTTTTTCTGAAGCGGGCCTTAACCCCTTTTGATTTTGGTTTCAATAAATTTTAAGTTTTTTTTTCCAACAGTTTTAATTTTTTGCGGGGCAGGCTTTTTACCATTGTTCAGGGGGAAAATGTCCAATAGGGCTTCCTCCAAATTTGGGGAAACATCCCTGGTACCCTGATGCCTCTGGGGGTTTTCCCCCCCATTTTTAGGGATATTTGGGCCACTCTACTTTTCACCACCATAAAACCCCAAAACTAAATTCATTTTTTCCTAAAAAAGCATTTTGTGGCAATTTTTTCATTTTTTTTTTGGATTTAACTGACAGTAACCAATTTATGCTACCAAATTAAATACTACTTTTCCAAATCTCCCAAATTTTTAAATTTTGGGAACAACCATGAAGTCCCCCAAAAAGGGAAGGGGGTTATTGTGTTCCTATTTGGGGGGGGGACAGCCTTCCCCTTGATGAAACATAGGTGCATTACCGGTCACTACCGCCCTTACGGGTCCCTTTTGCCCTGGGTATTTTCCCCGAAGGGACGGGATTGTTTTTTTGGTTTTTTTGCTACCGGGTCTGCCCAATATTTGGGGGGACCTTTACACATTGGTTGCTATACCGGGTTAGAACCCCAACGATCCTCCGGGACCCTAACCCCTTATTCCTGCACTCTTTTTTATTTATGGCCCTTTACTCCCCAGGCCTTCCCGATAACCCGGGGGGTTTTAAAACAGAGTAATGGCAAAACTCCCCACTGATTGCTAAAGCCTTAAAAAATTTTTCACATAAATAAACCTATAACTTCTTTCCACCCAGGGGGGAAAATACCGTCCTGGTTCAGTAAAAAATCACCCATGTCTCTTTCCCCCCCTTAACCCAACTCAAATTTTTGGCCCCTACTCAAAAATTTCCCCCCCCACTTACTTCCAAAAAACCCCCCCCCCGGGACCATTCCCTTTCATTTACAACTTAAATCCTTACTAAAATTTTGCCACTAAATCTTTGTCTCCAATATCTTAACCCGTCCCACTCTTTTCCCCCTCCTCCCCCATAAAAATAAAAAAATTAAAATTTCTTTATTAAAACCCCAATATTTTCAAAGTATTGTTTTGTTTTTTTTTTTTTAAATTCCCCAAGATTTTTTGGGGGTTTTTTTGCCATATCCCTAATTAAAAAAACCCCCTTTCCCCATTTTTAACCCCCACCGGGAATCACAACCCCAAAAAAAACCAAATTGAAGGGGGAAATTTCGGGGGCAAAGTAGTGACCATAAATTATTAAAGGGGAAAAAAAAAAATTTGCTTTTTAAAAACTCATAAGAAAACTCTAAAAACAATGTTTACAACAAAACCAACATAAAAAAAATCACTTTATATTTTTCCTATTTCCTTTTCTCCCCTCCCTTCAACCCCTTTGGGTTCAAGAAATTAAAATTGAAAATCTATCGATGAAACTCACAAGCCCTTTTAAACCCCCCCGGGTCACTGAAAAGCCAAATTTTTAAAATGTCCTTAAATAAAATATCAGCTTCTTTAAAAATAAAATTAACATCCCCTTTCCCTTAGAAAAAAATTTTAAAAAGAGGGTACCCATGAAAAACTTTATTTCAAAATAGAAATTTGGGATTTTCCAAATGCCCTTTTTAAATTTTACCCGATATTGGGCATACCCCCCTGGCAAGTACATTTTACACAGCCTACCTTTTATTTTTAGCACTAAACCTTTTTAGCTTCCAAAAACTTTAATGGCCCAAATAGGGTTTTATTTAAAAACCTTTAGTTTCTCTACAAACTGTCTAAAATTTCTCTAAATATTAAATGATTATCATATACCGTCTATCAATTCTGAATCAATGTTTTTATATTATGTCTAATTTGTTATAATTATTTAAACTGCAGATGTTTTTGTTTATATTTTGACTATTATAAAATTATTCTTCTTAAAATGTTTTATAATAATTTGGAGCTTTTCTCCCCTTGCATTTGTTAAAAATGAGCTTCTACTCAGTTGGACTTTTCCGGTAATCAAATGTCAATAAAATAAATAAAAAAATAACAAGTATGGTCAAAAAGAGTGAAAGAATTCAAGAATGCATGGTATCAGATGTATGTGACAGGCATAAAGTTACTCTTATGAGAATATAAAAAGAATAAGCTGTTAGAAAACTAGGTTCTATGACATGTACACTGTCTGAAAAAAAACAGCTTATTGTTTTACACACACACACACACACACACACACACACACACACACACACACACACACACACACACGTGCGCACATGGTAATATTAATCACAATAAGAATTTTATGGCACATGTGGTCTGGTTTCCTGTGCACTGCTGTTCAATCTATAAGTAAAGCTGAGGCAGCTGGTGACACTGAATTTCATATTTTGAAATACCATATATTACCCTGTATGAGAACTAATCACACAGTTATTCACCTTTTGCTTAAGAATGGTGACCCACATCCTCCAGGAAATTTCTATCTGGAGGGTAATTTGTCCAAAAACTTGAAAATGTGGCTTTTGAAATTCAATTTATTCAGGACTGTCAGTGGTACAACTGAGAAATCTGAAAAAGTACAGTGTGACAAATATCTGCATGATACAGTGGAAGAAGCCTTAAAGAGGATCTGAGAGAGAGAGTGAGAGAAAGAAAGTGTGTACTGCAGTGATAATGCAGACATTTCAGAGTCACTGTGAGCTGTGGAAGAAAGAATAGTTGCATAATCTCCTGATGTCCTTCTCTTTTATATGTTGCAGTATTCATAACATGAGGGAGTCTGCCGCCAGCTGACTCGTATGTCCGGCCAGTATACAAAAGTCTAAGGCTACTGTAGGGTACGTGCAATGTTACACACAAACCTAGTCCTACGTCAGTCATAAACATGATGTTGGGGATAAAGCAGACATCAACACAAAGTCTCAGAACTTGAATGCCCCAGGAAGAACACCACCCTGAAAAAGGTGAGGAAACACACAAACAGCATACAAGGCAAGTATCAGGGGAAAGGCAGGGGGAAAGAATACTGCAACATACAGAAGAGAAGGACATCTATGGTTATGATAAGATTTTACACAACTATTCTATGTCCTTCTATTCATGTTGCAATATTAATAACATGAGGGAGAATGACAAAGCTCATGCAGAAAAAGAACTGGCCAGAGGGGCAGTAGCACTCTACAAACCCTGCAGAGTAGCCCTTGCAAAACCAGCTCTAGACCTGGAAATACCATCCAACTTATAGTATTTTGTGAGAGAGTGTACAGAAGACCAGGTAGCTGCTTCTAATACTGACCAGGTATCTAGACCTTTGAAGAAAGCCCCAGAAAAGGATACAGCTCTAGTGCCTTTACAGGGGAAGCAAGAGTTTTTCTATGAGACACCTAACAAAAGGAAAATGTTTTGGAAATCCAAGTGGAAATACTCTGCTTGGAAACAGGCCTGTCGAGGGCCATCGGATGATAGGAAATAAAAAGAGGATCAGATTTCCTGATAGGTTTGGTTTTGTCTAAATAAAATCTGAGTTGTATACGCATATCCAAGGTGTGTAAAAACCTCTTACTAGAGGATAGTGGAGATGGGAAAAAGGTGGTCAGATTAATGGACTTATTGGGTGATAACTCATTCACCACCTTGGGCATAAAGGAGGGATTAGTGCGTAAGGCAACCCTATCCATGTGGAAAACAGTAAAGGGGAAGAGGGCATTAGTGCCTGCAGTTCTGAGACTCTTCTGGCCCAGGTGATGGCCACAAGAAGAACTGTTTTCCAGGTGCAATGCTGAAAGATGAGCTTTTACAGAAGAGTATGACAATCCACTCTTCAATAATTCACACAGGCGAGACAGAACCACTGTAATATCCACCAGAAATGGATGTAAGTCCTTAGAAAGACACCAGATGGAAAACCTTTTCCATTTGGAAATTTAGGATTTCCTAGTATCGCATTTTCAGGACTCCTGCAGAACATGTAGCACGTTCTCAGAGAAAAGGTGTCTGAAAGGGATCAAAACCCTCGATCGTGAGTGATGGACTCCCAGGCCTGAAGATGCTCTGAAAAACGACCCCCGACTGGCTCCGGAGATGCACAGTCGGGTAATCCCTCAGGGACGCTGGTAGGAGGAACCACGAAAGGACTTGCGGTCTCCTGTATTGCGGGGGCCTCCACCGCCTCTAGGGCGACGTCTTCCATTAAAATTCCCCCCTAATCTGCCCCTGGAGGGGGGTCACTCTGATGGACAGGGGAAGACGTTTGAGATTTTCTGAACCACATTTTCCCTCCCCTCTGAGCCTTGGGATAAGGCCTAGTGGGAAGTGAAAAACGGGCCCCAACGGCAGACAAAGTCTTGCCCTCCTGCTCGCATCTAGTGAGGGTGTCTTTCACTTTGGGTCCAAAAAGGAAGGACCCATTGAATGGGGCATCCGTGAAAGAAGACTTGAAAGCCTCCGCAAAATGACACAAGCACATCCAAGCTTGCCTCCTAAGGGCTACGCCCGAACTCACTGCTCTACCCGCCCCTTCGGCTGCATAAGATATGAGCCTCATGGACGAGTTGATGATGGAAGAAAGGGTAGACAGCTGGGCGTTAACAGGCTGGGCCAACGCCTCAGGCAGGTTACCCGACAGGGTATCTCCCAACTCCTTTTTGAGATCCCTTTGGAGCCGCGTAAAATGACACAAGTAATTCAGCGACCGCAAGGTAAAGGTCGCTGAAGACAGGGTACGCTTCCCATATCTATCCATACTCCTAGACTCCTTATTAGGAGGATAGATGGAGGCAGAAGCCTCCGCCACATCCTGCTCCACCATGGCATCCACAGGTACTCCCTTGGTCAAAAATTCTTTTCCAGGCGGCGCAGATAAAAACTTATTGGGGTGGCTAGGAACTGGCTCCACAGAGTCAGGGTGTTCCCACACTCTTCAACAAATAAGGTCCAATAATTCATCGAAGGGTAGAGACACCCAGGAGGCGGAAGGCTGGGCTCTGAAGGCCTTGAGGAAGACTGACTCATCCTCAGAAGGGTTTTTGGAAGGTCAGTCGCCCCACTGTCTCAAGATCTCCAGGATATCAGAGAACAAGACATCATCCGAGGACGACTTCGGGGACCCTTCTGCATCATCAAGGTCGGTGTCCGAGGTGACAGACTCATCTGGGGAGTCTATGTGCTTCCTCTTACACAACTTCTTCCTGGGAGGCTCTTCAGAGACAGACTCTGAAGGGCCCTCAAAGTAGGGGACCACACATGGAGGTATCCTCAGGCCCGGGAGCCCCTCTGTCCAGAGATAGGGGGGCACCAGAAGCTCTAGTCGCAGTGTCTGATTCAGGTGAAGTCACGATGGACTTGGCCAGCGCGCTCCTCATAGCCTCGAAGGCAGGTCCACCAGAACCGGAAGAAAAAACCCGCCTCCGAGACCATGACCGGAGTCGGGGTACCCCTAGCCGAAGCACCAACGGGGAGACTCGGAGCCGCAGCCTGAAGCCCCGATGTATCCCCCTTGGGTCTGACTGAAGACACCCGAGTACCGAAACCTGTAGACGGAATGGAAAAGGTTGGAGCCAATGTCGGATCCGAAAGACTCGTGGGAGGTTTCGGAGCCGACCCAGGGACTTCACTCGATTCGGCAGACTCCGGCTCTGACGACACTGAGGTTGTCGGAGGAGGAAGAAACGGAACCGATATAGTAGCTGGCTCTGGAGCTGATTCGGCTGGAGCCGAAAATAATTTAGTTAACACTGGCGACTGGAGGAGCCTCTGGACCACCCTATCAACATCCGAATCCGAGAGCCTGGAGGACTTGGAAGAAACCGACGGGGACCGAGAGACCTTCTCAGTCGGAACCGAGATAAAGGTAGGGGGAACGGCTCCAAAAGTATCGGAGCCGAAGTAGGCTCGAGAACTACTGCAACCTCCTTCGGCGCCGACGACCGAGGAGTCAAAGAAGCCGACCCCGCAACAGACAATACTTCCTGCGGCTCCGAGACCAGTGGAGCCGAGGAAGGAGACATATCCTTGGATGGTGCTTCCTGCGGCTCCGAGACCAGTGGAACCGAGGAAGGGGAAGTAGTCTTAGATCTTTTCTCCGGAGGCTCCGAGGAACTAGATGGAGCCGGAGACTTCATTTTTGACTTTGATATGGGTTTCTCAGAGGGAGGAGAGGGAGCCAAAGTTTCCTCAAAGGAGGGTTTAATCAAACCCTTGAGGATAAGTTTATTTTTTCTCTCCTGTAACACCCTGGCAGAGAAAGCATGACACACACTGCAGGATTCCTGCAAGTGTATGGCATCGAGACAATATACACAGTTGGCGTGTCCGTCAGTTAGCGACATTTTGTAAGCACATTTAGTGCATTTCTTAAAGCCGTATGGCTTATGCTCTTTAGGTTCCTTGCCCGACATAAGGAACAATCAATAAGCAGCAACAATATTCAAAAAATAGACAATCACAAGCACACTCGCAACACAAGGTAGGGAGGGGGGGAAGGCTCTAACTTAAACGCCCATACAATAAACACTCAAGATAGGGCAAAGGCCCTCTAACTCTAACGGGCCTAGCCCGCCAAACAGAAGGATTACCAACCACAAACACAATCAGACACAACCAAGGATACAACCGACAACGTAGCTATTAGAATAGCTTTTGATATAATAATACTACTCGAATTTCTATAATAGAAAATACAAAGAAAGGGTACTTAGCCACAGCCAAGTCGAGACCACGTCGTTACTCTAGGAGCGGCAAACGAGATCTGGGGGTTTGGGCGTGATGCATCCTGGGATACAGGGTTAGCCCAGCCAATGAGAGACTTCGTGCTAGTTATAGTGGCAGAGTTGGAGCCGATTCTCGGCTCCAAACCCGTCAGTAATGAATGTAGGTGAGATAGGATCACATTACATCTCAGCCTTAATAGGAGAGTCTGGAAACTCTGAAATTAGCTTAATGGCGTCAGACAGAAGGGCTAAAGGATATTTAACCATATGGATCTGGTAGTTTATGGCTCTAAATGCCAAAGTTGCTGATGTACAGACTTTCTTCCCCAACCTCTCCATAACTTTACCTCCTTGTCTGAGGGGAGAAGGGAAGTAGAGGGAAACATCTTTGAGGCCTAATCAGCAGGCACATAAATTGTTGCTGGGTCTGCAGAGGGACATTTAAACAGGAATCTGGACTCCACTGGCATCTTGTAAAACCTGTCTGGCCTTTTAGAGGCAGGAGGTTGGGGGTCAGGGCACTTAGAAGCTGCTGAAAAGGCATCTAAAAATGCTGTATACACAGGGGGAACAGCAGATGGAGAAGGGAAGTCCATCTGCAGAAGGTCATAACACCTTTTTTGAATTTCTTACACCTGGGAGCAATTCCATTTAAAGAACTCTCTCATTTTAACAATGGTTTCCCCAAAAGAAATATCCTGCCCTGGAGAATCTGTACCATTTGAGTCTTCTTCTGGGGAACCATATCCTACGTGTGATGAAATCTGGGCAGAGTATACCAATGATTCAACCCCAGAGGCGTCATCTTCATTGGATTAAGCCTCAACTGTAATCCTCTTTTGTGGAGAAACAGGAGCAAAGGGGTAAGAAGGGAGAGAGAGCCCAGTGGATTGTCTCAGGGTGATGAAGGCATTAAACAGCCCTTGAGAGAAGTCTTGCTAATCTGCAGGCTGTTCTTGGGTAACAGGAAAAGCATGCTTAGATTTCTGCTTCTCTTGTGTGGGATATCTATGCAGTACAAGGGACGAGGGATCCAACGTCAACCTATACTCTATAATATTGCTCGGGACATCTTTGCGAACAATGATTTGATGAATGCCATGTGGGCCTTCAGTAACAATGAGCCTGCCCCCCCCCTTACATCCAAAGTGGACGCCTGCGTATTCCCCCAAGGACATGCTAGAAGGATCCTTCATGGCCTTCACACTGGTACCCGCGGAAGATTCGCCTATTGACTCTGAAACGGTCTCTGGGCCATCATCAGCCTCAGGAGAGACATCTGGAAATGAAGGAGTAGTGAGTAAGTCAGGCCTAGATTTCTGGGCCTTCTTAACAACTGGCTCACCTGAAGGGCCTGACGTACCTTACATATCGCGTGCCAAGTGCTTAAGGCACTGGTTCTCTAAGTACAAGAAGCTAAACGACTGTGTAGGGTCTTGTGGACAAAGGTCTTGCAAATCAAACAAGAGTTATGGTCATGGTTAGGGCTTAGCAAACAGACAAAAGTCGTGGAAATCTTTATGTGGAATTTGCCTTCCACACTGACACTTGCCCTTCCTAGCTCACATATAACTTCAGTTCCAACAGTAGCACACAAAACAATAAGAAAAAAAACAATGGGGCACTTATCTGATCGTAATCCGCAACTTCGTTGATGAGCAAACCGGAGAAGACATTGTGACTGGTGCTAGAAAAGGTCTGAGGCTCAGTACGTGCTGATATCCGCTTTATACCCAACGTTAAGACTAAGTCTGTGTGCAATGTCGCACATACCAAACAGTAGCTTTAGACTTTTTTACACTGGCTGGACGTATGAGTCAGCCAGTGGTGGACTCCCTCCAATTATGAATACTGCAACATATGAATAGAAGGACATTCTAACATATATCCACCATATGTTCTGAATGAAGATGCACAGTCCAACAGGGAATATTGATACCTACATACTGAATTAAAGAACTGAGCAAAATACTGAAAGTTTGTCAAGTTATACAGTTCTTTACTCTAAGAAAAAATTGTATGGCATCAGAAACAGTCAGTCAAGAAGAGTTAAACCACTGATAGAAGCATAATTAATGCTAAAAGAACTAATATGTGCAAAATAAATGAAATTACTTTACTACACCAGAAAGAGCTCAAAGAGGGGTTAGGTTCATAGCAAAGTATTAGGCTAGTTGCCTTTGTGGGCCATTTTAAGCCTAGCCAATTTCCCTTGTAAAGGTGAGAATCAAATACCTTGTTGTGAAATAAACACCTTAACCATTATGCCAGACCCTAAATTTAGAAAGTTGTAAAATTACCTACAAGACAGAAAAGGTAAAAACAGATTAAAAAAATAAATAAATAAGCATAAAATGGATAATGAGAGTCATGGTGCCATGAACAATCTATCATTGGGAATTTATGCAAGATAAAAAAGTTTACATATACAGAAGTCATGGAACGATAAAATATTTTAAGAAAGTGTGTAAAAAGAAAGAAAAAAACACATTCACAAAAAGCCATGAAGTGAGTTGTTAGTGGGCTCACTAACTGTTGAAAAGGGGTCCCTAGTTAATAATGTGCAGGAAACTCACTCAGAGACTTTGCAATAACAGTATCAGCAACTGTAAGAGTAAGAATTTTGGGCAGCAAAAAGTACAGTTTTGTACCTACCATAAATGTAGATGTTCGAGGATCCCCATTGCTGCAGTCCTTACTATTGGGTATAGTCCGCGTCCAGTCGGCCCGAATACCAGAGTATAAGGCTGACGTCGGTCAGGGCGCATTAGACTGACGTCAGTACGTCAGGGTACTAATGCGCATGACCGACGTCATATCCTCAGTCTTTTCTTGCCCCAGATGTCAGAAGACCCTAAAAAGACAAGGCCCAAAATACCTGCACCAAAAATATGTACAATATATACAAGAATATATACAAAAATATAAGCATGTAACCTCACCTACACAACCACCTCTAAACACAGAGGGAAGGAGGGAGGTAAATTGGACTGCAGCAATGGGGATCCTCGAACATCTACATTTATGGTAGGTACAAAACTGTACTATGTTCTTCATTCCCCATTGCTGCAGTCCTTACTATTGGGTAGAATCCCAAAGCAGAGGAAAGGGAGGCTGGCAAATCATAAAGAAGCAGGAGCTGACAACATGCCTTGCAAAACAGCTGTGGCAAAACCAGCCCTAGACTTAGAGTAGATAGGAAGGTGATAATGCTTAGAGAAAGTATGCACTGAACTCCAAGTAGCTGCTTCCAAAATATCCTTAGTTGCCACCCCCCTTAGAAATGCTGTTGAAGTGGCAGTAGCCCTAGTGGAATGAGGCCTAATCCCAGCTGGAATCTCCTTGCCATGATGGGAATAACAAAATGCAATGCAAAAGCCAATCCACCTAGAAATAGTTTGTTTTGACACAGGCTTGCCCTGTGAACTCAAAGCAAAAGAAACAAACAACTGCTGAGACTGCCTGAAATCCTTAGTCCTGCTTAAATAATAACGCAATTGCCTGTGTACATCTAAAGTGTGCAAAATCTTTTCCCCTTTATTTTGGGGGTCTGCATAAAAGTAGGCAAATGAATAGTTTGGTTTAATGCCACACTAGAAACCACCTTAGGCATAAAGGTAGGATTACTACGTAATGATACTCTATCCTTATGGAAAATCAAAATGGCTCTACTGCCATAAGGGCCTGCAACTCAGACACCCTTCTTGCAGAAGTAATAGCCAACAGAAAAGCAGTCTTCCATGACAAGTATTTCAATTCAGCAGTAGCCGCAGGCTCAAAAGGTTGTAGAGTAAGTTTTCCAACAAAAAATTGAGACCCCAAGCAGGAGTGGGAGCTCAAGGGGGGGTCTTATATTCTTTGCCCCTCTAAGAAACTGCTTGAACAAAGGATGCGAAAACAATGGTGGGTCACAATCATAGTGAGCTGAAATTGCTGCAGCATGAATCTTAATGGAAGAGAAGGACAAACCTTTGTCCAATAACTCAGTAAGATATTGAAGAGCCACACTCAAATTAGGCTCAGAAACCTGCAAATTCTTTGCTGTACTCCAAAATAAAAATCTCTTCCATTTTTCTGCGTACACTTTCCTTGTACTAGGTCTTCTAGCTTCCATAATCACATTTAAAACTTGTTGAGGAAGTTGAGACCTGCTGTGTTTCAACACAGAATATGCCAGGCTGTTAGATGAAGAGAGTGGAGCTTGACATTGAGCAGATGACCATCCTTCTGAGATAACAGATGAGGAATCAGAGGTAAAGGCCATGGAGGCTTCCTTACCAGACTCCGTAGTAGTGGGTACCAGTGTTGCGAGGCCAATCTGGAGCTATCAAAATCATCCTTGGCCTGTCTTGTCTGACCTTTAATAGTACCTTTGGAAGAAGAGGCAGAGGAGGAAAGGCATACACATGAAGGTTTTTCCAACTGAAAGACAGAGCATCCACTTTCCAAGCTGTGTGATGAAACCCCTTTGTGCAATACTGTGGCAGCTGGTGGTTTAGTGGAGAAGCGAACAGATCTATGTCTGGAGTTCCCCATGACACTGTCAATTTTGAAATACATGAAGATCCAGTTTCCACTCGTGGGGATCCATGATTTGTCTGCTTAACACATCTGCTAAGGAGTTCTGTGCTCGGCAGAAACCTTGCCTGAAGAGTTAGTTGCAAGCTTAGCGCAGTCTCCCATAAAATCATTGCTTGCCTGCATAGAGGATAAGAATGTGTTCCCCTTGCTTGTTGATGTACCACATGACAGTTGTGTTGTCTGTTAGAATCAACACCTGCCCTGGAAGAAGTAACTCCTTGAAAGCCATTAATGCAAACTGGACTGCTAACATCTCCTTCATGTTGATATGTAGATGCTGTAGTCTGGCAGGCCACTTGTCTTGTATCCACTTTCCATTTAGATGAGCTCCCAAGCAATGTCCGAGGCATCTGTCGTTAAAATCTGACTCGCCTCTGGCCGGGTCACAGAGAGTCCCTTGTTTAGGTGACATTCCTGAGCCCACCACAAAAATTCTTTTTGAAGGCAAGGTATTATTTGAATGACAGTGTCCAAATCCTGGCAGTGCTGTGTCCATACACTTTTGAGATACCATTGTAACTTCCTCATATGCAGTTTGGCATTGGGAAGCACCAGAATACAAGATGCCATGAACCCTAATGCTTGAAGGACTGTCCTTGCAGTCAGCACGGACTGATGAGATAGTTGATGGAAGTAAAGTGACAGACTCTTTTGTTTGTCCGGGGTTAAAAAGGCCATCTGGGCTGCTGTATTCAGTCTCACACCCAGAAAGCACATGTCTTGAGAGGGTACTAGACTGGACTTTATTTCGTTCACAGAATACCCTAGGCATCTTAGCACTGCTATAACATATTCCAGATGCTGTAGAAGGTCTTCCTTTTCTTGAGCCAGAATCAGGCAGTCGTCCAAGTAAGGATAGATTTGAATTCCTTGAAGCCTGAAGTAAGCTATCACTGGAGCCAGAACCTTTGTGAATACTCTGGGCAGTAGATAAGCCAAAGGGCAATGCAGAGAACTGATAATGAGAATTCCCAGCTCGAAACCGCAGATACTTCCTGCAACTTAGCCTTATAGGCACATGAAGGTAAGCTTCCTTGAGATCTAAAGTTACCATCCAGTGATCTTTGCCCAGCAGAGGTAAAAGCTGTTGTAACGTCAACATCTTGAACTTGGGAATGTCCAGAAAAGTGTTGAGGAGAGATAAATCCAAAATTGGTCTCCACGTGTTCCCCTTCTTTGGTACTAGGAACAGGCGAGAATAAAATCCTAGGCCCCTTTCTGATACAGGGACTGGCTGAATGGCCCCATCTGGAGTAACTGAGAAACTTGCTTGTGAGCCTCCTTTCTTTGTGGAGGAGGAACGTCTGGCATGCCTTTGAAAGGGGCATTGTATGGAAATAAAATCTGTAACCGTGGTGAATGATATCCAACACCCATTTGTCTTGAGTAATTAAATCCCAATTTTCTTTGAAAAGAGACAGTCTTCCTCCCAAAGGAGCTGCCAGACGAGAATCTAGTGGCAGCTGAAAAGACAGGTCATTGGGTCTGTTTACGAAAGGACTGACCCCTGCCCTCACCAGAAGTCTGAGCAGGTGAACTCCCTGTTCTAGGCCTAAAAGAACCTTGAGCCCTGCCCCTACCATGTCTAGACCTACCCCTAGACTGGGAATCATAAGCAGGATATGTCCACCCCTTAGCAGGCCAATTTCTACTAAACTTCGGTGGCTGCACCTGCAAAAAATCTTTAACAGTTTGCATAGACTTAGCTTTGTCCTCCATTTTCTTTAAAACTGCTTCCACAGGCGATCCAAACAACACATCAGACTGTAAAGGAGCATCCAAAATCCTTGTCTTAACATGCTCAGCTAAATTCTGATCCTTCAACCAGGCATGCCTGCGAAGAACAGAACTAGTAGCAGCCACCCTCGAGGAGGCCTGTACAGCATCAAAACCACATTGCAAAGAATGCTTACCCACTTGTTCAGACACATGAACCAAATCCAGCAACTCTTTACACTCAATACCTTCCGCCAAAGCATCCACCTTAGATCTTAATTGTGAAAGGAGATAATTCTGATATTTTAGCATGTGAAACTGACAATTCAACGCTCTCATGGCTAGAGTGGAAGAAGTATACACTTTCTTTCCCCACCTATCCAAAGCCCTTGCCTCTTTATCAGTGGGAACAGGATTTTTAACCACAGAAGCCTTAACACCTTTAGGCCCTTGAGAAATAGTTTCTGGGTCGCCCTAGGACTCTTAAACAAATACTTATGAGCTTCGGGCACCCTATAATACCTATCAGGCTTAACAGGAGCAGGTGGTAAAGAGTCAGGGTTCATGGAAGCCTCTGCAAAAACATCTTCCACCACATTCAACACAGGAGGAATAGCTAAGGGCCTATGCTGGGGTAGAAACAAGAATTCCCTAAGCCTTTCCTGGAATCAGAGTAATCCTGGCCTTCCCATTTAAAGTGCTCCCTCATGGAATGCAGAGTCTCTGAAAATGAGAAATCCTCAGGAGGAGAAGCTGTAGGAGTGGAATCATCCACATCAGAATCAGAATAAGTAGGATACTCCTGCAAGTCTTCCTTGAAGACTCTGAAGCCTCTGAACACTGTTCAAAACTATCAAACTCGGTTCCACCCTAGGCCTCTTATCAGGCGGGGCATAGAACCTCTAATCATAGTAATCAAATCTTCTGCCATTTTAAGCATATGTTTCTTAGGTACAGAACCCGAAATGCTAGGAGAAGCCCCCACTGAAGCTAAAGTAGGCCTACCTCTCAAAGAAGTTTTGGCAACAGAAGGAGAGGCTCTAACCACCTTGGGAAGAGAGGGAAGAACAGTTACCTGAGAAGGCCCCTCAGCCTGGCCTAGCTCCTGAGAAGGCACATCCTGTAACAGTAAAGTTTCTGCCTGAGACTCCATGGAAACACCTGGCAAAACCTCTGGCTCCACTGAGCCTTCTAAAGAACCGACGTCCGGGACTGCCGGTTCATCAACCCTAGGCTTCGCTGTTTTGTCCTTGCGCTTCTTGGACGAAGCGGGCGTCGGAGCATCCGACGGCATTTTATAATTGCAACGCTTCCCAAACACTAACCTGGCACAGTCTAACCTCCTCTTAATAGTGCGTTTGTTAAACCTAGCACAAGAGCGGCAACCAACAACGTCGTGCTCAGGCCCTAAACAAGGTATACACAAGGTATGGTAATCCCTATGAGGTATCTGTTTCCCACAAGAAATACAGTTATTCACTTTTTCTGACATCCGGTTAAATACTGAGGCAAGAAAAACCAAAATGTTCCCCAACGGGGTACTTAGCCAACTCTGTTTCGGTCTGAAACTCCGGTTTCGGAAATATTTCAGAACGCCAACCTGCACTCGCAAAAATGCTTCTGCATCGGACCATGCGGCAAAAAAGACTGAGGATATGACGTCGGTCATGCGCATTAGTACCCTGACGTACTGACGTCAGTCTAATGCGCCCTGACCGACGTCAGCCTTATACTCTGGTATTCGGGCCGACTGGACGCGGACTATACCCAATAGTAAGGACTGCAGCAATGGGGAATGAAGAACATCTCAAAAATTAATAATCAAAATGTGTTTACTCTCAGAAGCGCACAGTAGAATGTAAATGCACACAGGGCTAAAATATTTGAAATGCTGAATCTGACAGTGAATTAAATAAAACCATGTAAGTATAAACTGATTACATTTTCAGATTATCATATAAAGCCATGGGGACAGAAAGTGTTTACTCTTGAAAAGAACAGAAAAATACAATATTCACTTCCAGACAGCTGATACAGAAGAATTTTCATCCATACTGGACCTTCCAACTTGCCATACAGTTGCTATGTTGAAATTAATTCATAATGTGAATGCACAAAATGATGACATTTCCTCAGTAAGAATGAAGATCTTTTCATTGGCCTGTGCCTCAAAGATAGACTTGCAGTGTTACCAGTAGTTCATGCTCCACAGACAGTTCCAATAGCTTTGAGAAGCAGATACAAAAGAAAGCTGAACACATGACCATTATTAACAAGCAGACTGAGACTAATGAATAGGCAAACAACTCAGTTAATCTTCTGAAGCCAAAAAATCATATGTGCAAACATCACAATATCTTAAAATATAAAAAAGGAACATTTTCTACTTTACACTTTAGAGGAAATGGTTTCAGTTCTGCCCGGTGTGAAGTATTTTACACACTTAATGACAGCCAGGGATTCTGGCATATTAAATTTGATGAGGTAAGTTCAAGCTGGGTACATTTGATTCAGCTACTGTAAGATACAGATTTATAAAACTTCAGTTTACTTTTGCTTAGCACAGAGTTAACTTATACAACTGATTGTAAGGCTTAAAAGCATTAAAATTACTAATAACATAATGTTATGGCATCACACCAAATAAGAGTATGATAGCCTTCCTGAAAAAGAATAGAATGAGATTATACAGACTCACGATTGACATAAATGGGTGTAAAATCAAATTAACTTAGGTGAGATTTGTATGTCATGTTTTAACTTCAAAAGGTACAAATTTAGATGATGGCCGTTGCAGCAGTGGCATAAATGTCTCTTCCAGAAGACCAACAAGTGTTCATGAGACTTTTTGGCATTATGCAATATCTTTTAAAGCTCATTCAAAATATATATAAAAAAATACATGGAACAAGATCTGGAACAGCACTGTAATACGCAGTGATACAACAGTTCTGAATTGCTTAAGCTCTCAGTGAGAGAAGTACTTAAAGTGAAATAATTTGATACAAATAAGCTAGTCACGTGACAAGCAGATGCAAGCCAGAATGTAATCATTACAGTTATTTTGTAAGATAACATACTAGTAGCATATTGGTTCAAGGTCTTCACCAATTGTCAAAAATATGCTCAGGCAGAAAAGACTTGCTAGCCATACAATGTTATTGTGAAAAGTTCCACAGAGTGCATTTATATAAAGCAAATGCTACTGGAAAATTATGACAAGCCATTGCAAAGTACAATCAAAACTTTGCTCCACAGGGTATCACAAAGACACCAAAGAATGATGTAATTACAGAAATATGACCTGGCTAGCCAGGAAAGGATATGCATACAGTAGACATGTTTAGTCATTTTTGTCACCCAGAGAAGAAGTAATATTTGCTCAGTGATAAAGTGGAACTTAACTGGATAATTCAGCTGCTGCCTATAATTAAACATAAGTTACAACGCTTTCAGAAATATAAAAAGAGTACCTCCGAGATGTAATGCTTGAAAATTAGCTAAGACATGCTGGTCAAAACAGAAGACTGCACCAAGGATGGAAAGATCATTCTTTCCAAGTTATGAAATGGATAACTGCATGCAAGGTTTAGCCACTTAAAGCTGACAAACTGATAGTGCCAAATAAGTTATGGAAAGAAATACTGAAAAGAGTAACAGCTGCATTTGATCAAGTATAAAAAACTTATTACTGTTATTATTATTATTGTTGTTGTTATTATTTTGACCAAGTACGAAAACACGTGATGGCAGTAACAATTAGAGAGAAGAAATTAATTCATATTAAGTCCCCACAAAACACACACACACACACACACACACACACACACACACACACACACACACACACACACAAAGACTCAAACGTACGTGTCTCAGTATCAGAACTGTAAGTATCTCACCTGAGCGGTCTGTTACAACTAGTCCAGCTTATGCACAATCTAATAGTTAAGTTCAAAGAGCAGTGTAGACGTCAAGAACCTCAAAAAGAAATTTGAGACTGTTAAAACAATGAATGTTATAACAAGTCATACTTAGCTTTACTGGAATATATAAATAATTAAATTCACTATACTGCTCATTTGCCTGCTCATTTAATTATGGGTTATAGATTAAAAGACCACATACACTTTTCTGGACATCCATCAGCATGGTTTTGTGAAAAGCTGATCAAGTTTAACAAACAATCAGTTTCTAGCAGTTAGTTTGAGAAAAGGGATTAGTTAGGGAACAGTTTGGATCAAGGTCAATCATTGATGTCATGTACTTGGATTTTGCCATGCTCTTGACTAGTCCCACATTTTGAAATACTGAGTACCGTGATGGAATTTAATATCAATGGTTACATAACCAGATGGGTAGGAAATCTACCTTTATGTCTGAATTTCCAACTCAAAGTACGATCTGGGTCAGCAAACTTGCTGATAATACAAAAGCAAGGTCTACTGTTACTACTCTGGCTTTAGGTATATTAGAACTCTGGTCAAGAAGTAAAGCTATAAAGTTCAATCCATTTGGAGCTAAAACTCCAAGCTATCCATACATGATCTTGAAAAATTAAGATACTATATGAGATCTGGAGTTGGTGATGGATGGCCATCTCTCATCCAATATTAATGTAATGGCTGTTATTACGAAATGTTTCCTAGCTATCAAGGACATTTTGCACATTGTTACAATTAGCAATGGACAAGTTTTATTGCCACTTTACAAGCTAGTTGCTAAACCAAAGATTGAGTCCTGTGTGGCTGTCTTTACTTAATGGGTATGTTAAGTTTAAAAGGATAGAAAGAATACAGAGATTTTATTATGCAGATTATTAGCGTCCCTAAGTGATTACTAGGCTAACAACCCCAGGGGGCCTTTATAAGCCTAGCCATTATTTCCAAATGTATCTGACAAGTTTTGATATCCTAAGGTTATCTTAAGGGGTATATGTAGACTTGGATGTAGGTGGTTAAGAATTTAAAGGCTGCCTCTTTGGATTAGAGATACAGGTGCCAAACCAGAGGTAAATTTCTGATTCCAATGCCAATGGTCTAAGTTACTTCTGAACTTGGTTAGAGAAGAACTCTACTTCACATGGAAGGAATGAATGGTTCCAGACAAGGCACAGTCTCTGAGACACACACCTGTCCCTCCAACATGTCCTATTTATGTTGTAGACAAAGTTTAGGACCTTAGTTCACGTAATTCTAATGATATTTGTTTTGCAGATCTGCAACAGGTCCATCAGAGTGGGATAAGAGGATGTTCTGTAGGCCAGGTATAGATTGTGTCTTAGCAGTCTGTAGGAGACAGAGGTAAGGCCTTCAGGAGGTCTATACAGGACATAATGTTGACATCCTGAATTCTTTTTATGAAGAACTTCTGTGGGTGCTCCAGTTGTAAGTTATGCCTGGTCAGGTACATACTGAAGGGGGCACTGCACTGCTACCGGTTTGATGAGGGCCGAGTAGAGTGGAACAATGACATCCTTGGATCTAGATGCCATACCCTAATACAGGGAGATGGACTATAAGAGAAATCAAGAAATGGTGTCCCTCTTTTCAATACACTGCAGACTTTTAAGATGTGATTTAATACTCATTTATAAGCATGTGCATAACAACAGGTTAAGAGCTAATATGGGGAATGAAGCTAAAAACAATTCTATTGAAACTAGAAATAATAATGGGTTTGTTGAGATTTCTTGTCATTCCAGAATGACAAAAAGAAGGATTTTTCATTGCAGAACAAGTTTACTGTAGAGCACCCTGCCTAAAGAATAAAAAAGACATGTAGTTTGCAGATCTTTAAGAATAGATCAGACAGTTGTTATGAAACAGGGTACATGATTCAACATTTATAGTTACCAAACTCAGAGAAGGCCTAAATTAAGCCTTTGGAGTTGTCCATACAATGAATATTGAAAAGGAAGAATTCCTAAGACAATTTCTTTGCTAACTCCTGGTACTACACAAACTGAAGCAGAATTAGTCAAAGCAAAAAATTTACTATGATTCTCATCCAAGATATCGGTCTTCTTTGAAAAAAGGGACAAGGTAAGAATTCAGAAAGCTTCCAGTGAGATACAATCAGACGGTGCTGTTCTGAGGCAGTTTCAGTAACCCGTACCATTTGTTGCTCATACTTGTGAAGGGAAACTTTGCAGGAATGGGAGACTTTTTGTCAAAATGAATATACATCAAAATGATTGTCCAGAATCCACAACCACTTCCTATGACAACTTCAGAAATGCTAAGGTACTCAGGCAAGTCTCCATAAAGCTATCAAACAAGTGCTCAAGATATGTTTCCTAAAGAGGGTGTTGAACCTGAGATTTATATAAACTGTGAAGACAGTCATCAGATAAAAAAATTCCTAGAATACTTAACTCAGAAAAGCTCATCATTGTTTTCTTTTAGGATTGGAAGACTGTTTATAAAGCCAAAAAAATTATACAGTACATGCAGTGAAAACATTAAAAAACAAACTCAAAATACACCACAATTAAACCTTTCCATCAACTAAATCTTTTTTAATGGATTCCTAAATGATGAATTATGGGGTTATGTAATTAGACTATGCAATTTTATCTGATCAAGGATCCTTTAAAAGGTAAAGAAAAAAGAAGTTATGTCTTACCATAACGTTCCATCTGTATTGCTAATCCTTGTTCAGTCATTACACATGGGTATCGGTTCCGAGCTCAGAACCGAGCCGGTCATTTTCCAAGCTCGTGTCAGCTTCAAACTCTCGAGCTAAACTCCTACCCACAATCCTCCTCTCCCTGTTACCTCAGATTGAGTTTGCAAGTCAAAGAAGGTAGAGGCTACCTCTGGTCAAATAACCTAAGAGAACCGGATTTTGAGAGCCACTAGAAACCACTGGAGGGGGGAGGAGGGATGGTCGTAATGACTGAACGAGGATCAACAATACAGATGGAACGTTATGGTAAGACATGACTTCTTTATCTGATATTGTTAATCCTCGTTCATTCCTTACACATGGGACAGAGTCCCCAGCTACCTCTTTTCCTGGGAGGCTCTCATGGAAGGACATTCCTGAGCAATATAGAACCGAAAGATGCTCTTCCCCTGGAGGCCAAATCCAATTTGTAATGATTGACAAAGGTATGAGGCGTAGCCCAAGTTACAGCTGCACAGATGTCATGTAAAGAAGCTCTGGCATGGAAGGCAGCAGAAGTTGCCACCGACCTTGTTGAGTGAGCTTTCATGGTAGTGGGCAACGAGATATTACGTTGTGTATAAATAAAGGTCACATAGTCCTTCAACCATCTAGCTAATGTGACCTTAGCAACAGCAGATCCTAATCTAGGTCCAGAAAAAGCCAAAAATAACAGGTCAGATTTACAAAAAGGTTTAGTCCTGTTTAAGTAAAAATGGACTTGCCTGTGTATATCTAGGGTATGTAGGCAATACTCTCCTCTGTTTGAATGATTGGGAAAGAAAACTGGCAATTCAATGGCTTGATTAATGGACATTTCAGAGATCACTTTAGGCAGAAATGACGGATTAGTTCTCAGAGACACACTATCTCTATGAAAATCAAGTATGCACTCTTGATACATAAAGCTTGAAGCTCAGTAATACGTCTGGAAGAAGTAATGGTGACCAAAACAAAAAGTTATGTACTCACCATAACGCTCGATGTATGTAGTCCATCTCGCCTCACATTCTTACCCGTGGGTTTGGAGCCGAATGTCGGCTCCGACTCTGCCATACTTTAGCTCAAAGTCTTTCAATTGGCTGGGCTAAGATGGTATCCCATGCTGCACTGCTCTCTATCCCCAGATCTAGTTTGCTGTGAGCACCAGCACTCACTCTCCATGCATAACACCACCTAAGGAAGGAAGAACTAAGAATGAAGGGAATTCTGAAACCAGACCTAACCTCTAGATCCTCCAGGACGGGGGAAGGTGGGGGGGTAAGTAAGAATGTGAGGTGAGATGGACTACATACATCGAATGTTATGGTGAGTACATAACTTCATGATGTTATGTAGTTCAATCTCACCTACATTCTTACCCGTGGGACAGCGTCCCCAGCACCTAAATCCTGGGAGGCTCAGTGGAATATACTCCTGAGCACTATAGAGCCAAAGGAAGACCTGCCTCTAGATACCACATCTAACTTGTAATGAGTAACAAAGGTGTGAGGAGATGCCCAAGTAGCTGCAGCACAAATATCATCCGCAGACAATCTGGCCTGAAAAGCTGTAGACGTAGATACAGACCAGGAAGAGTGAGAGCCTTCACTCGGAACGGTAAATCTCTTCCCCCTGAAGTATAAATGAAAGAAATACAACTGGAAATCCACCTAGACAACATGACTTTGGAAACAGGAGATCCAATTCTGTTTTCTGAAAATGAAACAAACTGATCAGATTTTCTGAGGTCCTTCGTTCTGTGCAAATAAAATCGTAATTGTCTGTGCACATCCAACTGATGAAATTTTAATTCTGCC
The DNA here is from genome assembly GCF_019279795.1 of Protopterus annectens. Lineage (NCBI taxonomy): Eukaryota > Metazoa > Chordata > Ceratodontiformes > Protopteridae > Protopterus > Protopterus annectens. The sequence continues at coordinate 1,355,540,194 of NC_056725.1, forward strand.
TTGTTCGAGAACTGAGGAAAAAACACTGGTAATTCAATGGATTGGTTAAGGTTACTAACTGACACCACTTTGGGAAGAAAGGAAGGATTCGGTCTGAGAGAAACCCTGTCCTTATGAAAACTCAAATAAGGTGGTTTAATTGATATGGCTTGAAGATCCGAAACACATCTGGCTGACGTGATGGCTACCAAAAAGACAGTCTTCCAAGTTAAGAATTTTAAATCACAAGTGGCTGCAGGCTCAAAGGGGGGTGAAGTAAGACCCTGTAGAACAAAGTTTAAGTCCCAAGGCACAACAGGTTCAGAGACAGGAGGACAAAGCATGTAGTGCCTTTCAGAAAAGCCTTACAAAGTCTATGTGCCATTAGACTATGTTCGTCGGCGACGTGAAAGGTAGAAATCACTGCCAACTGGACTTTAATGGTTGCGGCAGCTGATCCCTGGTTGAAAAGCATAGAGAGGAAGTCCAATACTGACGAGATTGGAGCTGTCTAAGGGTCAATCTGTTTGGCATTCGCCAAGATGGAAAATCTCTTCCATTTGCTGTAATAAATCTTCCTGGTCGAAGGCTTATGAGAGGAAGATAGAATATGAACCACACCTGGCAAAAAATGGTGAAGCCTAACTAATGACAGAAGTGGAGTAGCCAAGCTGTCAACCGGAGGGTTTGAAGAGAGGGATGGAGCTGCCCTGACATATGAGTCAGTAAGTTTGGTTGTGGGCCCAGAATCCAAGGAGCGTCCATGAAATAGGGATGGAGAAAGGGGAACCAAATTTGACGAGGCCAGTGTGGAGCAATCAGAATAATTTTGCTTCCCAAGGATTGCGTTTTCTGAATAACCTTTGACAGCAAAGAAACCGGAGGGAAGGCATATAGTAGACCGGAGGGCCAATCGTGGACTAGAGCGTCCCTGGGTGACTCCCCCCGAGGGAGGATAAGGGTGAAGTAGCTGCTACATTTGGCATTGAGGTGGCTGGCAAAATGGTTGCAGCAAGGCTGACCCCACCTGCGGAAAATCTGGTCCGCAACTTGACAGTTCAGGGACCACTCGTGAGGCATCAGAATAGCTTTGCTTAGCCTGTCTGCGATCACACTGGACTTCCCCAGAATGTGCGTTGCTACCAGAAAACGTTGGGAAGACACTGCCCACTGCCACACTTGCATGGCCTCTCTGCAAAGGGGATACAACTTGGTTCCTCCCTGTTTGTTCAGATAAAATACCACCGACATATTGTCTGAGTGGATTGCAATAGTCCCGAGAGGAAGAAAGCTGTGAAGTGCTTGCAACGCTAGTAGCACTGCTCTCATCTCCAGGACACTGATATGCAGATGCATCTCGTGCTCTTGCCATGTGCCTTGGACTGTCCTGCCTAGATAATGCCCCCCCCCCACCCTATCTGGGAGGCATCCGTGGTCACCATGGCAACCGGAGGCGAAGGAACGAAAGGTTTTCCCGCATTGAGGTTGTCGGTGTGAAGCCACCAACTGAGATCCTGTCTGCACCTGTCTGTTAGCAGAATAAGGTGAGAAAGTGGAAGACGTTGAAGAGACCACTAGGTGAAGAGTAGCCACTGAAGGAGCCTCATATGTAACCTTGCCAGGGGAACTAATATAATTGTAGCAGCCATTGTCCCCAACAATTGGAGGACCAATCTTGCCTTCACTCTCCTCAGAGGGAGCAAGGCGTAAATCTGTTGTTGTAAAATTCTTTCCTGTGGTAAAAACGCCTGCATGAGCACGGTGTCTTATTCGGCGCCTATAAAGGTGACACGCTTCGAGGGCATCAAGGCAGATTTTTCCCAGTTCAAGGTGATGCCCAAGTGTTGACATAGGTTGATAGTGGCATCTCTGGTCTGAAGTAGCAGATGCCTGGTGGTTGCAGTAAGGAGCCAGTCATCCAGGTATGGAAACACTTGGAATCCCTGATGTCTCAAGTGAGCAGTCACCACTGCCATGCATTTGGTAAACATCCCGGGGGCTGTGGTGAGACCAAAGGGCCGGGCTCGAAACTGAAAGTGAATGGCTCCCAGCTGGAAGCGTAGGTGACTTCTGGATACCCTGTCCATCTTTATGTGGTAGTAAGCATCCTTGAGGTCGATGGAGCACATCCACACTTCTTTTCTCAACAATGGGAGAATAGATTGTAACGTGAACATTCGGAACTTGGACTTTTTCACATGGGTTCTCAATCGGCTGAGATCCAAAATGGGTCTCAAGTCCCCTGTCCTTTTCAGCACCAAAAAGAATCTGGAGTAAGTCCCTAATCCGATCTGGTCTGAGGGAACATGTTGGGTGGCTCCTTTTTCTAGCAGCTTTGAAACCTCTGAAGCTGCGGAATCCCTTTGACTGGGTGGAACATCCGGGATTTTCTTGATTGGAGGGGGAGTTGACGAGAAGGGAATGATATATCCTTCGGAAATTATTCGTAGAACCCATTGGTCCCGGGTGATACTTTGCCAGGCCTCCGGGTATAGTGAGATGCGACCCCCTGACTGGCTCCGGAAACGCACAGTCGGGCCTCCCATCAGGAGCAGTGGTAGGGAGAACCACAAAAGGAATCGAGGTCTCCCGGGTCTACCTGAATAACCAGCCCCTCCCCCTGCCTCTGGAGGGGGACTCACCTTGTGCATCGGGAAAAAACTTCTGTGTTTCTTGAACCACATCTTCCCACTCCTCTGGCCCTTGGGATAAGTCCTAGAGGGAAGGGAAAAATGGACACTTACGGCAGAGAGTTTTTCCCTCTTGCTCGCACCTAATGAGGGTGTCTTTCACCTTGGTTCAGAAAAAAGAGGAACCATCAAACGGGGAGCTGGTGAATGTAGACTTGAAGGCCTCCACGAAATGACAAAGGCACATCCAGGCATGTCTCCTAAGAGCGACTCGTGAACTTGCTGCCCTACTCGCTCCCTTGGCTGCATGAGAGATCAGCCTCATGGAGGAGTTCACAATAGAATTGAGGGTAGACATCTGAGCATTGACTTTCTGAGCCTCTGCCTCAGAAATGTTACCCCTTAGAGCATCTCCAAGCTCCTTAAGGAGATCTCTCTGGAGCCATGTAAAGTGTGATAAGTAATTCAGTGACCGCAAAGTAAAGGTCACTGAAGAAAACATATGCTTCCCATACCAGTCAATAGTACTAGACTCCTTGTTAGGGGGATGGACGGTGGAAGAAGTCTCAGCCAATTCCTTCTTGGTGGCCACTGCCACCATCATGGCATCCACAGGGACTCCCTTAGATAGAAATTCCTTATCAGAATGGGCAGACAAAAATTTATTGGGTCTCCTGGGGACTGGTTCCACAGAGTCAGGGGTTTCCCACACCCTTCGACAAACCAGATCCAGAAGCTCATCGAAGGGTGGAGACACCCAGGAGGTGGAGGGCTGAGCACCAAAGGCCTTCAGGAACACCGACTCCTCTTCAGAGGGGGCTTTGGATGGCCAGTCACTTCTTTGCTTCAAAATCTCTAGGATGTCAGAGAAAGAAACATCCTCAGAGGATGACTTAGGGGACCCCTCCGATTCCTCGAGGTCGATGTCTGACGTGAGAGACTCATTTTGGGAATCTATGTGCTTCCTCTTGCACGTTCTCTTTCTGGGTGGCTCCTCAGGCAAAATCTCTGAGGGGCCCTCAAAAATATGTGGACCACTCATGGGGGTACCCTGAGGCCTTGGGGCTCCACTGTCAAGAGATAGAGGGCGATCAGAGACCAGGGGACAAAGTGATCGAACCGTATGATGCTGCTGATGACCTGGCCAATGCGCTCCACATGGCCTCGAAAGCTGGTCCCCCTGGGTCAGAAGATCGACCAGCCATGGAAGACCTCAGATCAGAAGGGACCAGGTCCGAAGCCAAGACAGGAGTCAGGCTTCCCCGCGCCGAAGCACCGAGAGGTAGACTAGGAGCTGAGAGGTGTCCCGAAGCCTCCCTCTTGGGTCCGACTGAGGAATCCCGAGTCCTGAACCCCATGGACGGCGCCGACGGAGTCGGAGCTGATGTCAGAACCGAAAAGCTAGGAGGGGCTGTCGGAACCGACCTAGGGACATCAAACGGAGCCGAGCACTCCAGCTCCGAAAGCTGAGATGGGCTCGGAGGAGGAAGTATCGACGTATGTAGAGGGACCGGCTCCGGAGCTGGCTGGGTCGGAGCCGAAAACAATTTAGCCAGTACCGGTGACAGAAGTCTCTGTACCACTCTATCGACATCCACATCCGATAAGGTCCTACAGGATTTAGAGGATAGGGAAGGAGATCGAGACCTCCTCTCTGAAGGAGACCTGCAAGGAGGAGGAGATACCGGCCTAATGCTAGGTGACCGGCTCGGAACAGGATCAGAGAGAATAGGAGCTGAAGCAGGTTCCATAGAAACAGACACTTCCTGCGGCCCCGAGGACAATGGAGCCAAGGATGTTATCGAAGATTTAGCTATTTTCTCCGGAGGCTCCTAGGATACTGATGGAGCCGGGGATCGCTTTTTAGCCTTAGAAGATTTAGCTTTAGATGGAGAAGACTTAAAGCTGGAAGCACTCTCCAAACCCTCCTCAAAGGAGGGTTTCAGAAGTCCCTTCAAAATCGATTTGTTCTTCCTTTCCTGAAGAACATGTGCGCTAAAAGCATGACAAAAATTACACGATTCCTGGAGGTGAATCGCTCCCAGACACTACACACAAACAAAGTGTCCATCAGTGATACATATCTTATAACTGCACTTCTGCACTTCTTAAAGCCCGAGGGCTTATGCTCCTTAGTATCTTTAGACATAGTCACTACAAAAACTGAGTCATTAACTCAACAACCAGACCAATGGCCAATCAGCCACAACCGCGGGAACAGAACAAACAGACAGTACACCATAAAGACCTCCAACTTAAACGGTCCTAGAACACAAGGTCAAGAGGGAGGACTAGGTTCCTCTAAATTAAATGGTCTTAGCCCAAGGGAAGGTAAGTTAGCACACAAAGGTAAGCGAGGGGACAGACTAGGTCCTCTAACTGAAATGGGCCTAGCCCATTGGAAACTGCTAGGGGGATACCACAAGAAACATGCTAAGACAAGAAAAAAAAAAACTTTCCCACAAACACACTCAAAGATAACACACAAACAGCTATGAAAATAGCTTTTTTTTTTTGCAAAATCTTCTCTGCTATAAAGATGAAAAGAATACTTAGCCACAGCCAAGAGTGAGACCACGTCCGAGCTACACGAGTGGCAAACGAGATCTGGGGATAGAGAGCAGTGCTGCATGGGATACAATCTTAGCCCAGCCAACTGAAAGACTTCAAGCTAAAGTATGGCTGAGTCAGAGCCGACATTCGGCTCCGAACCCACGGGTAAGAATGTAGGCGAGATTGGACTACATAACATACAAGGTTTTCCATGACAAATACTTGAGGTCGCAAGAAGAGGCTGGTTCGAAAGGTGACACTGTCAGAGCTTGTAGAACTAATGATAAATCCCATGGTTGAATAGGTCCTCTAAAAGGTGGCTTCAGATGATGCACACCTTTTATGAAGGTCTTGCACATTTATGGGACATAAGAGAGGAATCTTGGACACCCTCATGAAAATTAGAAATTGCCGCCAAATGAACTCTAATGGTAGAGGCCGACAGACCCGACTGAAACAGGCCGGCCCGATAGTCTAGTATTATCGACACTGGTGCTGAAAAGGGGTTTACTTGTTTATCTTTTGGCCAACAGGTAAATCTTTTCCACTTGCTCAGATAAGTCATTCTAGTGGAAGACTTATGAGAAGCAATGAGAATATCATGTACTGGTAAAGAAAGATCATTCTGCCTGGCAATCAAGGGAAATGGAGTAGCCAAGCCGTGAGCTTCAGGCTGCTCAAGTTGGGATGAATCAGGTTCTGTGGATGTGAGATCAACTCCGGGGTTGGATGGAAAATCCATGGTCGATCTAGTAGGTGAGGCCAAAGGAAGGGGAACGAAATCTGTCAAGGCCAATATGGTGCTATGAGGATCACCCTGCTCTTCAACCGATGGGCTTTCTTCAGAAACTGGGGAATGAGGAGAAAGGGTGGAAATGTGTAAAGAAGCCCCGATGGCCAATTGTGGACTAGAGCGCCCCTGGGAAATTGTCCTGGAGGGGAATCAGGGCAAAGTAGTTGCTGCATTTGTAGTTGGTCGGGGATGTAAAGAGGTCGCAGCAAGGACGGCCCCAGCGGTGGAAGATCTCCACCGCTATCAAGGGATTCAGGGACCACTCATGAGGTTGAAGAATGCATCTGCTGAGTCTGTCTGCTATCAAGTTGGAACTCCCGGGAATGTGCGCTGCTAAAAGAAATGGTTGGTAGCCCTCGCCCATTGTCATATACTCATGGCCTCTCAACAAAGGGGGTAAGATTTGGTTCCACCTTGCTTGTTGATGTACCAGACCACCGCCATGTTGTCTGATTGAATCGCAATTGTCCCAGATGGCAGCAGGGAATGGAATGCTTGCAACGCCAGAAGCACCGCCCCCAGCTCTAGAACATATGCAGATGGGCCTCCAGTTCGGACCAAGTGCCTTGGACCGTCTGTCCCTGACATAGCCCCCCCACCCTATCAGGGAGGCATCCATGGTCACTGTGGCCTTGGGTTGCTGGGGGGAGAAGGGGCGAGACCATTGTGAGAGATTGTGTGACATCCACCAATTTAAATCCTGTTTGCAACTGTGAGTTACTCGAATCATGGCTGAAAGAGGATGCTGAAAAGGATACCACTGGGTGAGCAGTAGCCATTGTAGAAGCCTCATGTGAAACCTGGCCAGGGGAACAATGGTAATGGAGGCTGGCATGGAACCAACAGCTGTAGGACCGAGTGAGCCATGGATTTTTCCTTTGAAAGGATTGGGATTAGTTGTTGCTTTATCCTTAGAATTTTGTGCTTTGGAATAGCAGCTCTGCAGTTTTTTTGTGTCCAAGATAACGCCTTTGAATTCTGTCAACTGAGATGGGGTAAAATTGGATTTCTGCCACTTTATGGTTATGCCTAGCCTTTGAGCAGCGAGGAGAGAATACGCCAGGGCTTTTTCCAGTAGATGTCTGGTGGGGGTGGAAACGAGCCAGTCGTCTAGGTATGGAAACACCTGGAATCCTTGAAGTCGCAAGTGTGCTGTGACAACTGCCATGCACTTTGTGAACACTCTGGGGGGGGGGCTGTAGAGAGTCCGAAGGGCAGTACTCTGAACCAGTAGTGACTGGCTCCTGCACGGAAGCGCAGAAATCTTCTTGATGGCCTGTCCACCTTTATGTGGTAGTACACATCTTGAAGATCTATAGAGCACATCCAATCATCTTTTTCCAAAAGCGGGAGGATAGACTGTATTGTGACCATCCAGAATTTTTGTACTCTCACAAACTTGTTCAATACACTGAGATCCAAAATTGTCTCCAGTCCCCGGTTTTCTTTGGCACCAAAAATAGTCTTGAGTAGAATCCAGATCCTATCTGGTCTGGAGGGACTATTTGGATGACTTTTTTTCTTAGCAGCTTTTCTATCTCTAGTGCTGCTTCTTCCCTTTGACTGGGTGGAACGTCGGGAAGATTGTTTGAAGGGACAGGACAAAGATCGAAAGGGATATGATAACCTCTGGTTATAATCCTTCGTACCCAAGAATCGGTGGTGATGGTTAGCCAGGCAGAAGGGTACAAGGAGAAACATGCCCCAACCACCTACAGAGGAAAGGAGTTGGGCCGCTCTTCAGGAGTGCTCGTAGGATTGACCAGGGAAAGAATCCCTGGAACCCTGGTTACGCGGACCCCCTCTGCCCCAAAAGGAGCGTCTTCCCTGTGAATTTCCCCCTCTGCCTCTGGGGGAGAACTCATCCTGTGTGTCACAGAAAGGACCCTGAGAGTTCGTGAACCATATCTTCCCACTCTTTTGGTTTCGAGAGCAAGCACGTTGAGGGGAAGAATAATGGACACCTGTGGCAGAAAGGGTCTTACCGTCCTGTTCACATCTGGCCAGTGTGCTTCTAACTTTGGGCCCAAACAACGAGGAGGCCTCAATGGGGGCATTAAGAAAGGAAGACTTAAAAGGTTCTGTGAAGTTGCACAAGCGCATCCAGGCGTGTCGTCTCAAGACCGCAGTTGAACCTGCTGCTCTAGCTGCTCCTTCTGATGCATGAGATATCAGTCCCATAGAGGAGTTAGATATAGATTCAATGGTGGCCAGCTGAGAAGCCACTTTGTCGAGGACCTCATCAGACACAGCACCAACCAAGGTTTCAGAGAGCTCAGAAATCAGATCCCTCTGAAGCCTGGTAAAATGTGCCATATAATTCAGGGACCTGATAGCAAAGGTCGCTGAAGCAAAGGTGTGCTTCCCTATCCTGTCCAGGGCCTGGGACTGTTTGTTCAGCAGATGGATAGTCTGGCTTTCTTCTTCTGCCAGATCCTTTTTTGTTGGGGCTGCCACCACCAAAGCATCCACAGGAAGACCTTTGGACCAATGGGGATCCGAAGCAGGAGGGGACAAGATCTTATCTGGCCTCCGGGGAATAGCTTTGATGGTATCAGGAGCCTTCCAAGCACGCTGCATGATGAGCCGGACAAGTTCATCAGCAGGTGGAGTAGCCCAGGAGGTAGGGGCCCGGGCACGATTGGCCTGCAGGAACACAGATTCCTCAGAGGTCAGATTAGAGGACTGCCAATCACCTCTCTGTTTCAGGATTTCGAGGATATCACCAAAGGATACCTCAAGGGTAACCGAGGGGATCCTTCCCCCTCATCAAAATCTGTGTCTTAGGTGAGGGACTCCTCTGTGGAGTCCATGTGCTTCCTCTTACACTAACTTTTCCAGTGGCCCTCCTCAGCGGGAGAAGCTGTAGAAGACAGCGGAAAAGGAGATTCCTGCCGGAATAAGTCCTGCGGCCCCTGCACCCAGTGTCCGCTCGGTACAACTTGTGAAACCAGTGTACCAGAGGAGGGCGGAGGTATAGACAGTCTGGAATCGCCAGCAGCAGTGAAAGCCTTCTCCATCAGTTGGAAGGCTGGTCCACCCGAAGAGGAGTGCATGTCTGGGACAGGGGTCACCCCTCCCCTAAGTGGTTCAGCCTGACGACCCGGAATCCCTGGATGGCTGTGGAGCAGCAAACTATGCGTCTCATAACTGACATCCTGGGTCGTGGCAAAACTTTCCTGCCACAAAGGCAACTGCGGTTCCTTAGTGAGATCCAAGAATGGAACCGCAGATGGGGAAGACTGTGCTATATCCATGGACTTCAAAGGCAATGAAGGAGGAGAATAAGAAGAGCTCTTTGGAGATCAGTGAAGGATAGTTCCTGAGGGGTGGGATACCTCTGGCCAAGAATGCCTGGGCCACAAGACGCAACACATCATGTTCAGAAAGGCTTCTAGTGGACCTCACAGAGACTGAGGGAGAAACAGGCCTGTCCACAGAAAAGGCCCATCTCATCAGACCGCACCGAGGACAACGGTGCCGAGAGAGAGTGGACTACTGTTGTCTGCACAGAAGAAGTCATCGGCACCGAGGTCATGGTCTGCACCGAGATCGTGATCGGTGCCGAAGCTGGAACTGACAAAACTGGAGTCAACAATAAAGGTGTCGGTTCCGAGGAAGATCTCGAAGCCGACGTGGTCAAAGTCTGCGCCGACTAAACAGTCGGTGCCAATAAAGTGGTAACGGTCTGAACTGAGGAGCCCCTCGGTCCCGATATATATAGAAGGCTGCAAGAGAAGACGGAGCCGAAATCACTAATGGAGCCGAAGGCCTTGGTGCCGAGGGTCTAGGCACCGAAAGCGCTGGGGCTGACAGAGAGCTCCGGAGCCAAAACCTTAGCCTTTTTAGGTTTTGGTTGGTGAGAGTCCCCAGCCGGGGACGAAGGCAAAGATATAGCCTTAGTATAAACATCCAAAGTTTTCTTATGGGCTCTAAGAGTGGTTGAGACCTCCGACCCAGAAATAGCCTCTGAAAATGGAGATTTTAGAAGTCCCTTCAGTAACAGCTTGTTTTTCCTTTCCAACAAGGTTCTATTAGAAAAGTTGTCACAAATAGTACAGGGTGGGGTCAACAGACAAATGGGAAGCTCCCAAACAATAAACACACAAAGAGTGTGCATCAGAAGCAGGCAGTTTGTGTCCACAGACAGAACACCACTTAAACCCTGGACTACCTTTCTTATCTGCCATGACAGCAAATTAATTAATAGGGAAAGGTACCAGCAATGGTACAAGAGAGTACCCGAAGGTATGAGAGAAAAGTGGAAGGGATTACCAACGATGGTAAAAGAGAATACCTCGCGGTAAAATTGGTAAAGAAAAAGGCAGAAAAACTTGAAGAGATTATTAACGCTAGATGCGATAGGGTAAGAGACAATAAAATATGAACTTTCCTGACAGAAAAGTAATCTGTAAAACTATTAAACAACAACTGAAAGTACTTAGCTCAAGAGAAGTAGCTTGACACGACCGAATGGCAACGCGGCAAACAAAATCTGAAGTAACAGGGAGAGGGGGATTGTGTGCTCAAGAGTTTAAAGCTGACGCGAGCTTGGAAAATGGCCGGCTCGGTTCTGAGCTCGGAACGGATAGCCATGCGTAAGGAATGAACAAGGATTAACAATATCAGATATGATATTACATCAGTTCGGATGAAGTTCTGGCGGAACGAAAGCACACAATGTTTTAATAAACACATGATATTTAAGTGTGGTGTACCTCAAGTTTCATTGTAATTTTTTTTTTTTGGGGGGGGGGGGATATTTTTCATTTTTATATTTAGAGGGATTGACAAATGTTAAAGTATTGCAAAATAGGGGAATCTCTCAGAACAAGAAAAGGAGCAACTGCAGAATGATATACAGAGAATAAGGGATTACCTCAATAATATGTGCAAGTTTAGAAAGATTGCTGTTATGCAATTGTTTGATAATAATTCTGCAGCACAAAAACTTCTAGCACAACAACTCAGGCAACAAAAAGTGGAACAGGCAGTCACCAAGCTTAGGGAGCCTATAACAAGGAAGATAACAAGAGACCCTGTAGAAGTATTAGAAATATTTCAGAAATTTCATGAATATTTGTATAAAGCAGAGAAATATGGAAATCAAGAAAAAGTACAAATGGAAATGTTTATGGAAGAATTAAATATGCCACAGTTAGAGGAAGATGAGGCTCAATAACTAACAGTTAGGATAAGAAGGGATGAGATAAAAATGGCTATGTATAACCAATCTACAGGTAAGTCCCCATGAATAGATGGTATTCCTGTGGAAGTTTGGAAGTTAGAAGGGAAAAACTGATAAAGATCTGGAAGGTTTTGTTTAACAGTATTTTAAGAGGAAGAGAAGTACCAGCACCCTGGAAGAAGGTAGTGATAATGGTAATACCTAAAGAGGGTAAAGATCCATCGGATATAGCTTCATACAGGCCCATCTCAATCTTAAACAATGACAAAAGTGACACCAAAACTGATAGATAAGGAAAAGTGTGGTTTTATGGAGGGGAGGCAAATATTTGACAATATTAACAGAACATTGATGATCCTGAGGGAAGCAGAATGTAAGAAAGTACACCACTTTTATTGGTGGGTCTTGATGCAGAAATAGCATTTGACAGAGTAGACTGGGACTTCATGAGCACGGCAACAGAAGCATTTGCTTTCCCTGATACAGTTATAAGGTTGATTAGAAGAATATATGAGGGATCGGAGGAGCAAATTAAAGTGGGTGGGATCCTCTCCGATAATTTCTGCTTGAATAGAGGAACCATGCAGGGTTGTCTGCTTTCCCCTTTGCTTGCATTATATTTAAACCACTGGCAAAGAAAATAAGGAACTCAGAAATTCAAGGATATAACTGGTATGGTAGTCAGGAAAAGTTGGCTCCATTTGCAGATGATATTATTTTATACATGACAAAACCGAAAAGGACTATTACAGTGTTGTGGAATATTTTAAGACAGTTTCAAATCTTCTCAGCATACAAAATTAATGAAGCTAAAGCAAATGCAAATAGCGGTATATTACGCGCCCACATATGAATTGGTCCAACAATATTCATATTTATGGGGACATGATAAAATGAAGTATTTAGGAGTATGGATTGGAAATGACTCTGTGGTGGCAACTAAAGATATGTGGGAAGAGACTAAACAGAAGATAATACAAAAACTAAGAAACTGGAAGTTTTGTTATATGGATATAGACACTAAGATACAAGCCATTAAAATGTTTTTAGTCCCTTTTGTCTTATATACAGGTTGTAGGTGGACTGGACACTCTAAAATGGCCCTGGGCAAGAGTGCATGCATGTGTGCCTTCTGTGGAAGGTTGGGTGCCGGGCTGGCAACTCAATACCATAAAACTCCACTGCCAATCATGAGCAGACAGGTGACCCACTGTGGCGACCCCTAACCAGGAAAAGGCGAAATAAGTCATCTTACATACAGGTCAGGCATATCTTTATCAACTAGAGGAGAAGTTGTGGATAGCAATTAAAAAAAGAGTTGAAGGATTTTATCTGGGAAGGTAAGATAGCAAAGGTCAAGTGGGATAAACTGATTCTACCAATAGAACAAGGTGGACTAGGATTACCTAATTTGAAGGGTATTTTAGAGCAACAGAGTTAAGGCTCTTATACACAGCACAAGCAGAAAACTATAATTCAAAGTGGAAAGGAATTATGTTGACACAGGGAGGAAGCTCAAGAAATAAGGAGAGATTGGGATTTTGGATGCTGACTCTTAAGGAGAACAACCAAAATCATACAGAGTATTACAAACATAAAATAGCAGGGAGTATTCTAAGAACCAAACTGACATGAGAATGGAGAAAAGAGATTTGGCCGATAGGGTTGACTGTGGTCAGGGATACAGATAATACGCAAGAGGGGGATGGAATTTATTTGGAGAAAACTGGCAAGGGAACCAAGCCATTGGGTGCAAATAACTAGAAAAGGAAAGGTAAAAGAATGGGAAGAGGCCAAGAATTTATTTGGACTGCAGGTTAGAGATGGTCTTCCCTATCAAGGATTGGTATCAAAATACAGGCAAAAAGAAAGAAATAGGGGGCCCCGAAATGAAAGACGAGCACTGGTAGAGTTTTTAATAGAATCTAGAACAGAAGCTGCTGTTAAAAAAGGAATAATTAGTAAAGGATATAAAATATTGCATGACAATTATAAGAATCAAATCAGAGGAGCCGAGAAAGGATTGGGAAGAAAGATTGGATAAGCAATTCACAAGACATTAGGGAGATATATGTATATCTCAAAATATGCAACAAAGTCTAGAAGATTTAGGATCTTTGCCTTGAAGGGTTTACATAGGTATTTTTATACCCCAAGTAGACTCCAAAGAATTTTTCCTCAGGTGGATAGCAAATGTTGGAGGTTTGACGGGAAAGAAAGAGGTAGCTGGGAAAAGATTTTTTGAGAGTGTAATGAGCTGGCGGACTTTTGGGATTCCCTGCAGACCGCTCTGTCAGAGATGCTGCGTGGGCATGTTGGACTGACTGGGGAGATACAGAATTAGAATTGCCTAGACATAGTAAAGCCTTGCTAAGTCTAATTATGGTGGCTGCCAAAAAAAGCAATTACTAGAAAATGGAAATCAAAGTCTAGACCAACATTACTAGGAGTAGTGAATAAAATAACAGAGATAAAACAACTGGATTTGGGAATTTTACAAAAGGGAAGGAGCAAACTACATAGGAGAAAACAGGAATTGTGGAAACAATATATGCGGAGCATGAACGAGATTTAAGAGACAGGATTTGAATGCGCCATATAATTCTTAACTGACAATGACTGGATGGTTAATAAGTGATATATAATGTTTACAACCACAGTTGTTTTAATGGTGTCGGTGATGTAAACAGTTTGCAACTAAAGTGATATTGTTTTGTATGTTTTTCATTTATATAAATGTAAGAATGCCTTTGTCATATGTGTAAATTTAATAAAAAATTTGGGGGGAAAAGAAACATTGTTCTTTTTAATGACATTATCATTCTGTTTATCAGCACCCATTTTAGGAATAATCAACAGCAGGAGTTCTGAAATATTACTACTTAGGCTTATGCTTTTAAATGCTGCACAGCTGTATTTCATAATGTCATGCTCACACCTATTCCTTAGGAATATAAAATGCGTTCATTATGCTATATAGCTTTATCCTGTCTGTTTTTATACTTGCAATACAATATCAAAGAGTGTCTTCAAAATGCTTCAGATTATAAATAAATACATACATACATACATACATAATATAAAAATATAAGAAGAAACCAGTCTAAGATGGAAGACAAAATTGTTACCTTGACAAGATTCAAAATGATGATCGGGGAGCCAAACCTGTGAAACATCTGGTCAAAGTGCAGAGCTGCCACATGGGCAAAAGGATCAGCTCGGTCCACTGTGGAAGTAAAAAAAAGAAAGCAAAGCAGTTATATGCTTCTTACAGAAATGCAAGACTTATGATACTTTTATTAAGGATTATATTTATTAGTAATATTCTAAATACAAAACACTTTAATAAAGAGAAGACAAAATTCAATTATACCTTAAAATGCAAAATTTACACAAATGAACAACTGGGATTTCTTTGCTGTTTTGTCTAAAAAAAAAGATCTTTCTCATCCAATGAAAAAGAAAATTCAAGAAGGTGGAAACCACAGAAGCAAAATCATGGCACGGACATATTTCAAACTTCATTCTCATAATCACTAGGAAGATTGTAGTATCTTCTGTGTAGGGTCGTGTGGAATGCAACAACTCTCTCAAACCTTAAAGACAATACAACCTATTAGTAGCAAATGGATTTCATGCCTAACTACAGGAACACATGGAAATCTTCATAAACCTGTTTCATGCTGGCAGCCACATCCTATCATTAGCTGTAGAAGGCAAAGCTCCTCTTTTTTTTTAAATTCTCACTGCAGGGTGTTAAAAAAAAGTCTAAGACATCATCAGCTACTACCTCTCCACAAGATTAAACGAATGACTGAGCTAATGCAATTGAATAGTGAAGAAAGTACAGTTTTGTACCTAGCATAAATGTAGATGTTCGAGTGCTAGTACAGCTGCAGTAATCACAGATGGGTTTTCTGCCGTCAGGCGGGTCCTCAGTCGGCCGAATTCCAAAGTCTAGGTCCGGCGTCGGTTGTTGTCGCCCTCTTTCCTGACATCAGTGTGACACAGGGGTATATAAGACACAGCCGACGCCATATTCTTCAGTCTTTCTTGACCCAGATGTCAGGTGCCCCCAGAAGGAAGGCAATACATAAATTTTATATATATATATATATATATATATATATATATATATATATATATATATAGTCAAGCAATGCAATATAATCAAAAATCAGTAGTTGCAAGCAAATACACCATAGAAGGATAACCCAATCAGGTTGTATGAGGAGGTGTTAGCCACTAGGCCTATACCAAGAGGGGAAGGAGGGAGGGAAACCTGTACTGCAGCTGTATTAGCACTCGAACATCTACATTTATGGTAGGTACAAAACTTTACTATGTTCATCGTGCATACAGCTGCAGTAATCACAGATGGGTAGAATCCCAAAGCTACGCACAGGGTGGTAGGCACTAGGTGGAACTGGGATGAGCCAGAATGCCCTGCAACACAGCAGTGGCAAAGCCTGCTCTAGTTTTGGAATATAAAGGCAGGTGGTAGTATTTTGTGAAGGTGTGCACAGAACTCCAAGTGGCTGCCTCCAAAATATCTTTGGTAGGAACTCCTCTGAGGAAGGCTGTAGAGGTAGCTGTGGCACTGGTGGAGTGGGATCTAATGCCTGTAGGGACAGATTTTCCATGATAGGAGTAACAAAACCGTATGCAGTGGCCTATCCATTTTGAAAATGTCTGTTTGGTAACTGGCTTCCCTTGGGCTCCTACAGCATAGGACACAAAAAGTTGTTCTGATTTCCTGAAAGGCTTTGTTCTGTCCAAATAATAACGTAGCTGTCTATGAATGTCTAAGGAGTGTAGCAGCCTTTCCCCTTTGTTTTGAGGATTGGGGTAAAAGGTAGGTAAATGTATGGCTTGATTTAAAGCTACCCTGGATACCACTTTAGGCATAAATGACGGGTTGGTTCGAAGGGAAACCCTGTCCTGATGGAAGATGAGAAAGGGCTGCACGGCCATGAGGGCTTGTAGTTCCGAACCCTATGAGCTGAGGTAATGGCCAAAAGGAAAGCTGTGTTCCAGGACAAATATTGCAAATCTGTTGAGGCAGCTGGTTCAAAGGGAGGCAATGTTAATTTTTCTAGAATGTAATTAAGATCACAGGCTGGTATTGTTTGTTTCCTTGGTGGTCTTATATTCTTAGCCCCTCTGAGGAACTGTCTTAAGAGTGGGTGAGAGAATAAGGGTGGATCCGTGTTGAATTCTGCAGAAATGGCTGAGGCATGGATTTTTATGGAGGAAAATGAAAGTCCACTGTTCAGCAGCTCAGCTAGATACTGCAATACCTGAGGCAAATTCAGTTTTGTAGGATCCTGGCCTTTTTTCTCATTCCAAGAGCAAAACTGTTTCCATTTTGCTGAGTAAGTCTTTCTAGTAGATGGCCTTCTGGCCTCCAAAATGACATCCTGCACCTCTTTGGAGAGCAGGGTCTGTTGTGGTGTTAAGGAATTTTCCATGCAGCGAGATTGAGTGTTTTCAGCTGACTGTGAAGAGTTTTGTAGCTGTGCTGAGTCAGCAGAAGAGGCATTAGAGGTAGGGACCAGGGAGGAGTATGTGTTAGGCTCCTCAGGAGTGGGTACCAGTGTTGTCTTGGCCAGTCTGGAGCAATCAGTATCATCTTCGGTTTGTCTGCTCTTGCTTTCAAGAGCACCTTGGGCAGAAGAGGCAGAGGTGGGAAAGCGTAAACTGTCCATGCTGTCCAACTGAATGAAAGGGCGTCCACTCTCCAGGCCTTTGGATGAAAGGTCCTTGAACAAAACTTTTCCAATTGATGATTCCTGTGGGAGGTGAAGAGATCTATGTCTGGCCTCCCCCACGCTTGGATCATCTTTGTAAACACTTGAGGATGCAACTTCCATTCGTGTGGATCTGTCATATTACTGCTTAGATTGTCTGCCAGCGTGTTTTCCAAACCTGGCAAGTACTGTGCTTGAAGTTTGATTTGCCATTCCAGAGCCAAGTTCCAAAGTGTCATGGCTAGTCTGCACAGGGGGTACGAATGTGTTCCTCCTTGTTTGTTTATGTACCACATTACTGTGGTGTTGTCTGTTCTTATCGATAATTGTCCTGGATGCAGGAGGTCCTTGAAAGCTGTAATTGCATTTATCACTGCTAGCATTTCTTTTTGATTGATGTGAAGGTGCTTTTCCTTTTGGGACCATTTGCCCTGAATGCACCTGTCTGTCATGTGCGCCCCCAGGCGTAATCTGAGGCGTCTGTTGTGATGGCTTGATTTGCTTGAGGCTTGCAGAATGGGAGACCTGTGTTTGTTTGACATGCTTAGGCCCACCATAGAAATTCCTTTTGCAAACATGGAATTATTGGTATTATTGTTTCCAAACTGTGGCTGTGTTGAGACCATAGGTTTTTTAGGTACCATTGAAGTTTCCTCATATGCAACTTTGCACATGGGATTAGAAGAATGCAAGATGCCATGAAGCCCAGAGCCTGCAGGATTTTCCTTGCAGTAAGCCTGGTACAATTTGCTAGTGTTTTGAAGTACTGAGTTAGTTGCCCCTGTTTTTCTGGTGTAACATAGGCCATCTGGGTGTTTGTGTCCAAGTTGGCACCCAGGAAAGTTATTTTCTGAGATGGTGTTAGCCTGGATTTCTCTTTGTTGATTGTGTATCCCAGAGAATTCAGTAACCGTGTTACATAAGCCAGATGTTCCAGAAGTATGTGCTTGCTGTCCGCTTGGATCAGGCAGTCGTCCAAATAAGGGTAAATTTGTATCCCTTGAAGTCTGCAGTAGGCAATTACTGATGCCAGGCATTTCGCGAATACTCTGGGCGCAGTAGATAAGCCAAAGGGCAATGCAGAGAATTGATAGTGGATTGAACCTGCAAGAAATCTGAGGTATCTTCTGCAGCTTTGTCTGATTGGGACATGCAGGTATGCCTCCTTGAGGTCCAATGTTAGCAGCCAAAACTCCTTGCCCAGCATGGGAAGAAGCTGCTGTAATGTGAGCATCTTGAATTTTGGTGCAGTAAGAATGTGTTTAGGATGGATAAGTCCAAAATGGGTCTCCAGTCGGTTCCTTTCCTTGGTACCAGAAATAGCCTGGAATAAAAACCTTGACCTTGTTCGTGAGTAGGTACCTCTTGAATAGCTTTCATGTCTATGAGCTTTGAAATTTGTAGTTGTGCCTCTGCCCTTTGATTGTGTGGCAGGTTTGGCATGCCTCTCATTTTTGGAAGAGTGTGAAAATGAAATCTGTAGCCTCTGTTTATAACGTCCAGGATCCATTTGTCTGTTTTGACAATATACCAATTTCTTGTAAATAATGCCAGCTTTCCTCCCAAGGGTGCTGCCAGCTGAGACTTGCTTGGCATGGAAAGGAGGAAGTCATTGGGTTTGTTTCCTGTATTGTTGTGCACTGTCTTCGCCACCTCTTGGTGCTGGAGTTTGCCATTGCCTGCCTCTATATGATCCTTGTGATTGTCCTCTGCCCCTTGTGCGCCTGTATCTACCTCTTTAGGGCTTGTCCGTGGCTGGAAAGGACCAATTTTTAGAAGGCCAATTTCTGCTAAAACTTGGTGGTTGAACCTGTAGAAAAGCTTTGACAGTTTGCATAGATTTGGCTTTTTCTTCCATTTTCCGTAGCATCTCCTCAGCATTAGTACCAAATAGCACATCCTTTTGTAAAGGAGCATCTAGTAGTTTAGCTTTCACATGATCAGGCAAGTTTTGTTCCCTAAGCCAGGCATGTCTACGAATGACTGATCCTGTAACAGCAGCTCTACTTGAGGCCTCTAGGGCATCACAGCCACATTGTAAGGTGTGTTTACCCACTTGTTCTGCACTATGCATCATATCCTGCAACTCCTTCAAATCTGGTTGTTCAGGTTGAGACATTTTATTTCTTAATTGTGATAACAGAAACTGCTGATATTTAAGCATATGAAACTGACAATTTAAAGCCCTCATGGCTAGGGTGGCCGAGGTATATACCTTTTTCCCCCACCTTTCTAAGGATCTTGACTCTCTTTCGGAAGGTAGTGGATTCTTAGCAGTAGAGGCCTTGATTCCCTTGGGGCCTTGAGAAATGGTTTCAAGGTCAGCGTTATGGCTTTTGTAAAGAAATTGGTGAGAGTTAGGAACTCTGTAGTACCTATCAGGCTTGACTGGGGCAGGAGGCAGGGAATCCGGATTAAGGCAAGCCTCCGAATAAACATCATCAAGTATGTCCAAGACAGGAGGTATCGCCAGAGGTCTGTGTTGAGGTAACAAAAGAAATTCCCTAAGTCTTTTCTTGGAATCAGAAAAGTTTTGGCCTTCCCAATGGAAGTGTTCCCTCAAGGTGTGCAAGGTTTCCCCAAAAGAAAAATCCTCAGGAGGAGATACAGAAGGAATGGACTGCTCTGCATCAGAATCTTCAAAAGGGGAGTAAGAATGTTCCTCTACATCAGAATGTTCTGAAAAAATGGAGCCCTGATCAGAAGAGGGAGAATCTTCCTCCACTCTGGGTCTCTTGTCTGGAGGGGGTTGAGAACCCCTGATAAGAGTAATTAAATCCTCAGCCATTTTAAGCATCTGCTTTTTAGGCATGGGGCCTGGAGGTGAGCCCTGTGTAACAGGCCTCTGGGGATGCCTGGCTGATTTGGACTTAGTAAAGGCCTTAATGGAAAAGGAAGATGAGGGTCTAAAGACACCATGGGTGGAAGTGGACCTGTCCACATTAAGAGGCTCAACGCTCACAGTGGCTTCGGTGGTTGTAGTCTGGGTATGGGCCAAGGTACCTGCGGTCTCGGTTACAGAAGACACCGCCAAAGAAGTGTCATCGGTAGTCAGGGACTGCATAGGCGTCTCGCTGAGAACCGGACCAAGTGTAGCCGGTTTTGGCGTGGTGTCGGTGGGGACCGCGGGCCTCGCATGTCGGTCCCTGTCCTTGCGTTTTTTGGACAAAACGGTAGTCGGACTCTCCGATGACATTTTATAATCAAAGGCTTTACCAAAAAAGTGTTGGGCAAACTCTGCCCGACGCTTAATAGTGCGTTTATTGAAAGTAGCGCAAAAGCGACAGCCCGAGACGTCGTGGTCTGGGCCTAAACAAGGTATGCAGAGGGAATGGAAATCCTTATGCGGTATTTGCCTCCCACAAGAAATACAATTGTTAACTTTTTCTAACATCGGTCTGAGGCAAGAAAAGTTTCCCCAACGGGGTACTTAGCTTTAAAGAAGACTTCGGTTTCCAATTTTTCGTAAATTCAGGAGCTGGCCGACCGGCACTTGCGAACTGCTTCTGCTTCGGGCACCGCGTGGCAAAAAAGACTGAAGAATATGGCGTCGGCTGTGTCTTATATACCCCTGTCACACTGACATCAGGAAAGAGGGCGACAACAACCGACGCCGGACCTAGACTTTGGAATTCGGCCGACCGAGGACCCACCTGACGGCAGAAAACCCAGCTGTATGCACGATGAACATCAGGCTAAACCCTCAACTACATGTATCATCTTCTAACAACTCTGTCATGTTATGGCCAGTTCCAGCCAATTCCAAACTCAACTTGAATTTCTCAAGGCAGGGAGAAAATGCCATGCAAGCATTAATGTCATCAGACTGATATGCCTCATCGTGTTAAGTACCATTACCATAAAAATTAAACCCAATATGCAATTTTTAAACAGGCATCTTAGCAACAACACAAATATGAAGAACTGAGAACACAACAGCAGGCTTCTGGCAAAGCAAAAAAGCTGAAAAGCAATACCACCACAACCACTATTGCCATCAATAATCCAAAGCATCTCAGACAACACTGGGAGGCCCCATGTACGTCTTCAGACACTTTCTTTACTTTTCACATTTAGTGTCATCTCAATGTTATGATCACATATAAAACTAGACTGGAAAACATCAATAAAATTATGAGTGCTTAGGTGGAGTTTCATTTCTTTGACTAGTCCACTTCCACCTCCAAAAACTAAAAAATGTTTAAAAACCTCAATGGCTTCTACCATTTAATACAATTTCCAACCCGAGTGGATAAGCACAGCAACAAAAAATTATACTGGATTGGACCTTAACAAATGAACCTTCCCTTAGCTACCATATTGGTTGTCTTCCAGACAACCTAAGTGATCACACTCCCACCTACCTAATCAAAAAACCAATCCACCCACTTAAAAAAAACACTGTTTATACATTCATACATAAAAAAAACTTCTCAACATAAATTTTTAATACTCTACTTCATAAATGTGATTGGTCTCCCCTCAAGTACCTTCACCTTGATCAAGATGTAGAGTATTTTAATAACAAATTTCTAAACATTTTAAATAATTTAGCATCCCTGAGAAAATGCTGCACTAAAGCAAAACAGATACCCTGGCTGACCAAATATACCAAAAACCTCCTTAAACTAAGGGACAAAACATGGTACCACTACCAGAAGACAAAAAATGAAATTACTCTACTCAATTATTGGCACTAACCTAGCCAAAACACAAATAAAAAATGACAAAAAAATACTACACAAATATACAGAATAACTACCAAAATAATTCTCAAAAGTTTTGGCAAGCCATCAAAAACCTTACAAACCCTGGTCAGATCACAACTCCAGACCCAACCACTTCCAACCATATTGACAGCACTGCCTCTCAGTTCAATTCCCACTTTATCAACTCCATTCTTTCCCTGGTACATAACAATAACAACTCTCCCCTGGTACTACCTATGCAAAATGACAACAATAAATCTTTATATCTTAAACCTGTACAAACTAGTATCATTAAGAAACTATTGAACAGACTTAAACCCTCCGCTCTAGCTGCAGATCAACTTCCTAATGAATTCCTTAAAACAGCATCAGACATTATAGCAATAACCCACACCCGAGTGTGGGTAATGCGGGATTTACCCACGGTTGGCGTGGTTTGGTCCCGAGGGTGAAGCCCGAGGGACCAAACAAAGACAACCGTGGGTAAATCCCGCATTACCCACACCCAGGTGTGGGTTATTGCTATTATACTATGACATTATTTAAGAAAAGAAATAATTCCTTTTCTTAAATAATGGCATTGTATAATGCCTCTTTGCTGACCTTCCGCAGCTGTCTGGTATCCGCGGCAGTTCTGATGTACTGCGCATGCCTACGCAGTACATCAGAGCTGTGGCCAAAAGCAACAGAGAAAGCAAGATCTCCGTTGCATTTTTACTGTTTCGCTATGTTAAATGGGTTTAACATAGCGAGACAGCTGTAAAATAAGCAACGGAGATGTCCGTTGCTTATTTTAAAGCTGTCTCGCTATGTTAAACCCATTTAACATAGCAAAACATTAAAAAGCAACAGAGATCTTGCTTTCTCTGTTGCTTTTTTTTTTTTTTAAACCTGTCTCACTATGTTAAATGGGTTTAATATAGCGAGACAGCTTTAAAATAAGCAACGGAGATCTCCGTTGCTTATTTTAAAGCTGTCTCGCTATGTTAAACCCATTTAACATAGCGAGCCAGGTTTAAAAAAAAGCAACGGCGAAAGCAAGATCTCTGTTGCTTTTTGCACACTGTGTCGCTATGTTAAAGGAGTTTAACATAGCGAGACAGCTTTAAAAAAAGCAACGGAGATCTCCATTGCTTTTTTTAAACCTGTGTCGCTATGTTAAACTCTTTTAACATAGCGAGACAGTGTTTTAAAAGAGACTTATACTAATGGAAAAAGTCCAGGCGTCTGGACCTTTTTCCATTAGTATAAGTCGATTTACAATGTGCACGCTGGCCAATCAGTGTGCACGTTTTGGAATATTAATGGGGGGTCATGGTATAATATCACTTATGCAATCTCTATTTTAATCAATTGTTCTACCTCTGAACAATATATCCCAAAATTACATCAAATTTCATACATTATCCCTCTACACCGGGGGAGCATCCACTGAATTTAACAATTATAGATCTATAGCTATAATCTACTCATGTGCTAAGATCTTGGAAAATGCATTCATACACAACTTCTTCAATACTTTATTGATAATTTACTATCTCCAGCACAACATGGCTTTAAGCCAAAGCACAGTACTACTGCAGTTCTCAGTAGTTTCACTAACACTATTAATCAGCTTAGAAATTCTGGCCTCCAATTATCTTTTATCTTTCTTAACATGTCAAATGCTTTTGATGCAGTCTCCCATCAGAAACTTCTGTATGAGCTAGCATCTATAAATCTATCCCATTCCACACTCTCCTAGTTTCTAAGTTACCTATCTGATCATCAACGGGCAGTAAAATGGCACAATTATCCTCTCTTTTACCTGTCTCACTTGGACTACCTCAAGGTTCCATACTTGGACCACTACTCGTACTCTGTATTTACAAATAAACTCTCCTTTTCCACAAAAAAAAAGTTACCGTTATACAATAAGCCAATGACTCCAAACTCATTTTTTCAGCTACCTCCTTACCTGCAATTAATTATACAACTCAGGCTGCCTTTAATGAAATTGAAAACTTTCTTTCACATTCTCAGCTTATTCTCAATATCAGTAAGACCAAACGTATGCTCTTTGTCAAGAACAAACCACAAGCCTACTCATCCCACTTCTCCATCTATTCTTCTAGTAGCACACTAACAGAACCTGTGGCACAATCAAAGCTGCTACGGGTGACCATAGATAATAACCTTAGATATGATACACACCTTGCAATCACCATTAAAAACGTGCACATCAAACTAGAATCGCTCTACAGAATCAAGCCCTTCCTTAGTGATACCACCAGAAAAGCAATAGCCATTACATATGTTCTTTCCACTCTATTCTGTGGATCCCCACTCTTCATCAACCTCAAATAACTAACTTAAATAAACGTGAAACCTGTTATAATAAAATAGCAAGATTTGCCTCTAACCTCCCTTATAGATCTTGTCATTGTACTGTACTGCAACACCTAAAGTGGCCTGAACTCCCTAACCTACTTTCCTTTAATCAACTCAACTTCACTCATTCCATATTCAACCACCCTCACAACTGTCCTTCTCTTAATAACCTGATTCAAACCTACTCTTGCCCTAGATCACTAAGGTCCTCTGACAAAAACCTACTAAAAGTTATCAAATCCAATAACAGATTTGGTGATTCTCTCTTCTCAAACCATATAGCCATGTTATGGAATTCACTACCACAAGTAGTCCTAAACACTGCCAACCACCCCAAATTCAATGATCTTCTAAAAGAACACCTTAACAACAAATGGCTCTGCTCTTGTACCAAACCTGGCTGAAATATATTCATATCCAATATACCTGTTCACTATGCCTCTCTGTCTATGTGTTATAACTATTCTACCCTTCAGTTTATATAACTGTATTTTCTTGCTTTACTTATTGTCTTTTGTATTCCCGCTTTTTCTACAGCCATATCTCGTGTGTTTTCTTATTTAATTCCAGTTTGACTTGCCCAGCCTAACATGCTTTCAAAATTATTTTCTACCAGATGTTGTATTTGCATTGTAAATATTTAGCTCATATGCAAAGATATATTTTCTTTGTTTAAGCATTATCTCTGCTTATAATTTTTGTAATTTTATGTAAATGCTTTTTATAATTTTTTGTATTATGCACTTTTTTATGTAAAATTAATTTCTGAATGTTTCTGCTTTGGAGTTTTTCTCCCCGGCCCTCCACTGAAAATGGGCCAATGGCCCAGTTAGATATTCCCAGTAAACAAAAGTAAAATTAAATAAATACGTGCTTCAGTCACCTTTGTTGACAACTTTAGCTACAGAGCTATTTCAAAATGCTGTCAGCTTAACTTTGCAGCATTCCTTCGTTTATCTATTTACTTAATTTTGTTCACCTGGGTAGGACACTGATTAAATCTGACCATTTGCAGGTTCAGCCTGGGTTGCAAACATAGTAACAACAGTAATGTAAGTTTAAAGGTATAACTAAATCATACAGTATAGTAACATAACATAACATGGATGTAAACAACATATATACACATTTACAAGAAGGTTTACAAAGAAGTAGGAGCAGGAATATGCAATGCATACTACAGGTTTTAAATGTGAAATAAATGTGGTCCATTACATAGCATATACAAGTGCACTATTTTCATTCTTTTTGCTGAACCACAAAAATGGAAATACTACATACAAGTGAGGTTTGATATTTTAGCAGTGAAAAAAGTAGAAATCGTAGAATACTAAGAGGAAACACAGTGCGGCTAACAACAGAAGTAGGTATTAGATATACAAAAGGGAATGGATAGGCAGATGGGGAAGCAGTGAGTATGACTTCATGTGTTGGAGAATTTAAGAGATTAAGCAGCCAAGATTCTAAAATGATTATAATTGTGCAAGCATGGAAGTTAGGTGATATGGTTTGTGTTCTTGTGCACATGTACTGTTCAGTTAGAGTTTGTTTTTAACTGAGGTTTTAACTGTTTGCAGATTATTTGACAATGACTGCCACAGTTTAGGGACAAGAACAGAGAAGTTGTGGTATGTGGAAAAAGTTTAGTGGATGGAGCTCCAAGATTTGGGCCACTACTGGATTGTCTTTTTAGGCTGTAGTGTGGGATGGATGTAGTTAGTCTCATTAGTTCGTGTAGGGTATCTTTATGAGAGAGTTTGAAGAGAAAGGTGCCAAGAAACAGGTTGGCTACTCCTTGAATGGGTAAGCCAGTTTGCCTTACAGTGATGTTGGTGATGAGGTAGCAGATTTTATCAGGAAGAGATTGCAAGCTGTTTTTTTTTTTTTGAAAGCAATGGAGAATAGCAGTAAGCAAGGGTCTATATTATATAATCGCATGTGAACAATGTCGAACACTCTAATGAGCGAAAATGCCAGAACTCGAAGTTCTGTTACTGAGATTCCAGTACATTGAAGAGTGGGATATTTGCCCTTTCCTCACTGTAGTGTGATTTCGGAGTTGGAATATATATTTAGTGGGGGCACAGCCCCCACAATAAGTATTTTGAGTTTCTGTATTTTCGCTCATTAGAGTGCTCGACCTTGTTCGCATACGATTATATAATATAGACCCGTAAGCAATATTCTAGTTGTGTAAGCAGGGCATCTTTGCCTAAAACTGCTCTAGCAGGTCTGAGAGGAAATGAAATATATTTTTGGCCCAGAAGAGGAGGTAGTTACCTTTAGATCTGAAATTCTACATTCAAGAGTCCTGCCATTAACAAGGCCATTAATGAGCATACTGCAAATGTTCACTACAAGTTCATAGTTAGGTATTAGGCTATCGGCCCTAGGGCCTATACAAGCCTAGCCAAAAAGGTATCCTGTCAAGCAGAGCCACGGAGGTGATCCCCAGGGTGAATTTCCTATTTCCCATCCAATCATCAAGATTTTTCTTGAAGAGTGCTAATGAGGAGCTTTGTTTGATATAGATAGGTAGTTTGTTCCAGAGTATGGAAAGTCACTGGGATAGGACTCTATCCCTCCAGCATGTTCTTTTTATTGTGGTGACAAGGTTTAGGTCCCTAGGGAGTGTAGCTCGGAAGGATTGGGATTTCTTTAAGTGGAGCATGTCTTACAGCTCTGGGTTTGACATAGCTTTGTATGTTAGGCAGAGATCGTCTCCAAGTAGGCGATATGCGACAGAGTAAAGTTGGAGTTTTTTGAGATGGTCTGCGTAGGGCATCTGCTTGAGGCCAGTAATCCTCTTTGTGAGGTATTTCTGCAGCCTTTCCAGTTGTTGTAGATGTCTTGTGAGGTACATAACAAAAGGGGCGTTGTACTCTATAATGGGTCTAATGAGTGACGAGTAGAGGGGAACAATGACCTCTTTTTTCATGGATGAGAAACCTTTTGTGATGAGGTGTGCCATGTAGAAGGATTTCCTGACTACTGTGGCGATGTGATTATCAAAGGAGAGACTAATCTTCACCTGTGTCCCAAGGTCTCTTACCACACTTTCGGTGTTTAGTAAACTACCACCTATGTGGTAGCTCAGAGGTACAGAGTTTTTACCAAAGGGATGACAATGTATTTTTTGGCATTGAGCTTGAGGCCATGGCTTTGACACCAGACATCTGTCTCACTGAGGCCCTTTTGTAGGATGTCCACATCATTAGGAGTTTCAATTATGGCTCCTAGTTTGCAGTCATCTGTGAACTTCATTAGCCAAAGACCTTCTGTGTTAGCCTGTACTTCAGAAAAGTAGATACCAAACAGGAGAGGACCCAAGACTGAACACTGTGGTACTCCACTTGTCACTCGTCTGAAGTCGGATTTGTAGTCTGGTACTTTCACAATGTGGGTTCTGTCAGTGAGCCAGTTGCCAACCCATCTTGTGACATAGGGATTTATACCTAGTTTAGTGAGTTTATCTATAATTCCAGAGTGAGGGATGGTGTCAAAAGCCTTGGCGAGATCTAGGTAGCTGTGTGAACCACCTTACCCTCGTCTACGACTTTGGTGACTGCTTCAAAGAAGTCAATCAGGTTTAGGAGACATGATCTGCCTTTTATAAAACCGAACTGGGTGGGGGTCCAGAGTCTGGAGATTACCAATGTATTTCTTTATAAGTTCCATGATGATACATTCCATGGCCTTGCAGACCAGGCTCGTTAGGCTAACGGGGCGGTAGTTCCCGGGGTCTGTGGTGGCTCCCCCTTTGTAGAGTGGGATAACCGTCGCTGTGCACCATTCAGTGGGCACAAAGCCTGAGGTGAGGCTATGATTGAACATGGTGCTTAGGTGGGGTGCCAGTTCATTCTGTAGTTCATGTAGAATGCAGCCTGGGATGTTGTCAGGTCCCATGGATGTTGTGTTCTTGGCTTTGGAGAGTGTGGTTTTTACCTGTGCAGCTGTGATTACAGGAACTTTGCATTCTTCCAGTATAAAGATGGGCCCTTTAGGAGGTAGGGGGGTAAAGTTAGCACTGAACCTATCTGCCAGGATGTTGGCAATATCAGATGGTTCTGTATATTTAGTGCCACTGTGCTGTAACTCAGAGCAGATGTGAGTATTGTCATTGAGATTCTTGACATAGCTATAGAATGCCTTGTGGTTGTCTTTAGAATCAGTGGCAATTTTGTTTTCATAACTAGCTTTTGAGGATTTTATGAGGGATCTCAGCTTCTTACTGAGGCTGACCAGGGAGTTCTTCCAGTCATGAGATTTTACTCTTTTTTGCAACAGTTTCTTTCTTCTGTTGTAGAGTTTGTTTGTAGCAGGGGACCACCAGATTGGCTTCCTTTTTTTTTTAGAGGATAGCATCTTGGTTCTGTTAGGGACAGCACAATCCATGCACCCGTGTAAGTGCTTATAAAGTGTATTTGTGTAGGATTCATCAGTTGCAACTCTACTGTCTGTCTGCATGGGTGTTGTGAAGTTTGCCACTTCTGTTTTAAGAAGCGTGAAGTTGGCTTTGGAGAATTATTTTACAGTGGCTTCTCTGATGGGGAGTGGGGGGTGGGATGTGGATGTCTAGGCTGAGTAGCTTGTGATCGGATCTGACCAATGAGGAATTGACCTTTGGTGTGGAACACTGGTCGCCCATGTTGGTAATGACTAGGTCTAGGATATTGCTGCCCCTGGTAGGGGTATGGATAAGTTGCTCCAAGGCGTTGGAATTTATGAATTCCAGAAAGCGTTGAGCAAAAGAGCTGGTACACAAGTAGTTTTCCCAGTTAATGTTGGGGTAGTTGAAATCACTCATTATTAGGGTGTTGGGTTATACCCTCATATTTTCCAGTACATCAAGAAATGAGGAGTGGGAATCCTGGGACATGGTGGGGATCTGTAGCAAGTTACAATTTGGATTGCTGTCTTGCCCAGAGTTAGTTGCACTTGGATAATCTCAGATGCATTATGCTGAGCAACTAGCCTGGAGGTGTCGATATCCCTAATGAATATGGGCACGCCTCCACCTTTAGTGTTTCTGTCCAGGTTAGGTGGCCGAAAGGTGTGGTATGAATTATAGCCTGATAATGCAGGGGTGCTCTCTGGAGCCTTGAACCAGCCCTCTGTCACTGCACAGATGTCGATGTTCTCCATTTTAAGGAGTGCCTCAAGTGAATGCATTTTGAGGTTTAGGCTTCTAGCACTGAGTAGCATTACCCTCAGATTTTGCTTGCTTGTACCTGTTACGGTGGTGAATTTGTCATTTGAACCTTGCATAAAAAAGGCACTAAAGTGGTGGCAAGAGCCTTAGCCAGTATCAGGAATCCCATGGGCAACAGGTGTAGGTATTATTTGGGGTGATGGCAGGATGCTACTCAGGGCTAGGGTCATACCTACCTTGACTACAAGATCAGAGAGTTCCTCCATGTCTCTTTTCATGTATTCCAGGGAGGTAGGTCTCA
Source organism: Protopterus annectens (assembly GCF_019279795.1). Classification (NCBI taxonomy): domain Eukaryota; kingdom Metazoa; phylum Chordata; order Ceratodontiformes; family Protopteridae; genus Protopterus; species Protopterus annectens. The sequence goes on from NC_056725.1 coordinate 1,355,569,619, forward strand.
GGTCATTCACACCAACATGAGCAATGACAGAGTCATATTTGTACTTGTTGTGGAGTGACCTTATTGCGCGTGTTATGTGGCGGATCCTGGCACATGACAGGCAGCTGACATTAACTTTCTCCTTGTTTAGCCTGGTGAGTGGAACATCAGTGTGCCTGACTATAGAGTCACCTATGACTAGAGTGTTGGGTATGTTGTTATGACTTATGGGCTGTGGTTGAGTGGCACAGTGAGGTTGTGGGCTATGTGTCATTTGGGTTGTGTTGGGGGGGGTGGAGGTTGCATGTGTTTCTGCTTTGAAGGTCTCTGTTGCTTGAACAGATTTTTATTGAGAGCCTCCGGGAATGTAGGTGTGTGTTTTGTGTTGCTATGCGTGTGTGTGTTTTGGTGGTGTAGGTTTTAAGTAATAAAGTTTAAAGGAAAGAAATGTACTGTGAATGGTAATATATTCAGAAGAACAGCACATCAGCGCTATGTCTGGTTGTCTTCCTTACTTGTTTTGTTGCAATTTAATTTGATGATTAATATTTTTAAAATAATTATTTGCAAATTTAGTGGCAGCTGTTAGAAAGTTTGTAGTATTTGTGTTGGTGATGATAGTGATCCAGCAAATACTTTATATGGTGAATTTTTCTTCTGGAATGTTGCCAAAAAAAGATGTAAAATGGAGGCCATGCCCACAGCAGAAAAACAAGTGGAAACTAGTGATTTGATGGCAGGTTTTGGTGTTTTTGGTAATACTGCACACTCAACAGGTTAAAGAGGATGTCCTACTCCATGAAAAAGTGATTGCTGTTTTAATTTCTACTTCTTTATTTTAATTTATATATTTATTTTTCAGGTAAGTTCACTGAGCATAACAAGTGTCAACCCAGGAACAGTGTGGATAATGCCCAAAGAAGGAACTTGGGTGTGGCTGGACTTCAGGAGAAAGGATGAGGCTTGGATTATATGGCTTATGCACAACAACGGTCTGGCACATCTAGAAAATGTCTACAACTGGATTATGCCTTTAGATCATCTGCACCACATCTGATATGGTAGTTACTATTAATTCTCATAATGTACATGTTCATTTTCAGTTGTGGTACATTAAAGAACACATGCTTTTCAACTTTTGGAGACTTGGTAAAGTCTGAATGGTGGGTTCTTTTCTACAAAGACTATTCTACAAAATGTCTCAACAACAGGCTCAATTTTAGGAAACTATGACAGATTGTAGGAAGAAGAAGATCCTACTTAAACTGATAGACCCTGCAATTCTGAAGGTAATTTTCCCCTACGAATATGGTCTGGTTTCCTGACACAATGGCAATTACAGTCAAAATTGCGTAATATGAATTGCCCCTTGAGAATAGTGAAACTGGTCTTAGAGCTCATGAAGGTGAGACTGAATTGGTAAAGCAGACAACATCTTGATGTGATTTGAATGGGGAGTAAAGTTTTGGTTTTGAACATATGCAATATGATTTGGACAGTTTGGATATGCCTTCACATCTGAGCTGTAAATAATTAATTGTTCATTGTAGACCAAATTGGAATGACCAAAACTGAAATTGTTCAGTACTTTTTCTTGAAGGTGAATTCTCTATGAGTGTTGAGAATGCCATTTTGAGCTGGCATTGCTGTGGCAAATGGGCAGCACTCCCCTTTTAGTTTCTCCCTCCCCCTCTCACCTTCTTTAGGCATGAGAGAGAGTTGTAAGACTTCTCATGTGTGAACGAGTGGGATGTTTGGGGTTTTCTGCATGATAAGAGAGAGAGATAACTACTGAATTTGATTTAAATGGATTTCTTACCTTTCAATGAATGGGTGGAAGACACTATCTAGAATGAAGCGGGTTCTCAATGACAGATGCACGAGTCTTTGATGAAGTACATCTTTGCACTCATGTTGGCAGTTTCATTATAGTTGACTAGTATTTTAATGTTATAGATGTGCCATTTTATTTGCTGGGGAATGACCACTTCCCTAGTGGGGCACATGGAAGTTTTTCTTTCCTGTGGGAGGAAGCACCAGCTATGTACAGCCTGGGCCATGATTGTTATTTGAGTTTACTGGACAGCGAAATAGAATGACTGTCATATTTTTGAGAAAGGACAAGCTTGGGGATATGCTACTGATTTGATGGGGTTTCCTCTATTGATTACAGTGGTTAGTTATTGTTGAAGGACTGGGAATATGACTTTAAGATTATAGTATGCTATTTGTCTAGGCTGGGTAATCCTTGTCCAAATAATGGATAATCCTATTTATAAGATGAAAATTGTATTGTATGTTAATTGGACATCTCTAGGGATTTTATGGTTAGATCAGAAAGGATTATGATCCAAGGTGTTGAGATGTTGAATACAGGGCAGGGTATGTCTGCTTAGTACGGAAGAAGTGGTGCTGTATTGTCAGCTGCTGATATAAAAGGTGTGGTACCTGGCCACAACATTTATAACTGACAGAGGATGAGAGGAAAAAAGATGGATTTTTTATTATTTTGAAAGCAATTTTCAGTTTTTATAGGTACCTTGGAACTGTGCTTCTGTAATTTCTTTGATATAAGAGCATTTAATTTCAATAATCAAGTTTTTGCTGATTTGAAAAAGGATGGTAATTTCTCCTTCACTGTAGCCACCAGTTTACATGGAACAATATAATAGGGAATCAGTGGATGGGAGGTGGCCACAGCACTTACTTATTTTGCAATAACAGCTTGGGCAATGTTTCCTTGTTTCCTGAGTAAAAGAAATACAATTAAGTAAAGGAAAGTTTACAATTGTGCATATAACATCCCTTGAACATGGCAGTGGGATTTTTTCTCCTTTCATAAACAAAATTTATATTAATAAGTATGTATTGAGGAGAATGTTGATGATTTGTTGATGATAGCTTTAGGACAGTAGGGAATTGTGCTTCACCAATGTAAGAAGAAATATGTCAGCATCATTTATATAAGATGACATGAAAGTACGAATGCCAAGTATTGAGATGCTTGCTACTGTGATTACTTTATTCCAGTCCTAGATTATGTTAGAGTATTATCCATTTTTTTTAATTTCTCCAAGTATTTTGGGTTTCTAATACCATGATGGGAACTTACTCCGTCCCCAAGTCAAAGTATGATTAAAGTTCATGAAATTAACATTGTTTCAATCTTTGGCGTTAGCAAAAAGTGCTGTTCGTAGCACCCGAAATGTGCCCAGAATTATCTTCTTCTGCAATTCATATGGGGTTACATGTGTCAGTAACATATCTATGTGCAATAAAACAACTCAGGAGCCAAGAAGTAAAAAAAAAAAAAAAAAAAAACGGTCCAATTTAATTTCTCATTAAGAGCATTCATCCTGGTGCATGGACTTCATCAGAACAATGAAAATAATATACATCAAATCACTGATTTATATACATTGGCAATTAAAACATTTTCCCACAACAATTAAGACCACCAAATCCAACTGGTTGATCAATAATCCTAAATTCAAAAACATTCCAAACAAGAAAAACTTACACTAATCAAATCAACATTAAGATTAAATTGTTAAACATGCAAAATACATAAACAAATAAAATATAATGGGATATTACAGATAATATAATGCTTTAAGTTTCAAGACACTCGTAATTGCCACCATGTCATTCAGATCCCAGCCTACTGTAACATTAAAAACAAGTTGCCATTTTAATTCTTTCATTTCAAGTACATCGTTAAACACTCCCCCACCCCCACCCCACCCCCCGCCAATATCAATAGCTACATGGTCAATAAAAAATAATTTAAACTTATGGTTGGCATGTAGTTTGAGATGCTTATAAAGTGTGTTATATTTGTCCTTATTTTTTATTTCGTACAAGTGTCTACACATTCTTACTTTAAGTGACTGAATCATTTTACCAACATAAAACCTGAGACACTGCTGGCACTGTGCAACCTACACAACTCCTTTACTAAAACAACAGTATTCCTGAAAAAGACTAACTTTACCCTAGTCTTTAAAAAAAAAAGGTGGACCATTCCATAATAAAACTGCATTGATTACAGTGCCTACTAGTATACATACTCATATTGTCATTTTTTTTGTTGTTTCTTATTTTCAATTAGTGGTTTTAAACAGATATCCTTTTATAGGCAAAATTTGGCTGTGGTCCCAACACCTCAATATAGTCTTCATTAATTGCAGAAAATAAACAATGATATCAGAAGGATTATCAGTAAGAATTTTCTATAATGCTTTGTGGCTCATATTAAATATAGAACGGAAGAAACTGGAAAAAGTACAAGACCAATAAAACACACCAATTCCCCGCTGTTTGTGGCTCATATTTCCAATGCTTTTCAGCTACTAAAATATTACAATGTTTGCACAATTCGCAATGCAACAGTCTTGCCACATTATTATGCCTTTCAGTATACAGACCTTCTGCCATTAGTATACCACAACCAGCAACAAGATGTGTGACTGTTTCCAATTCTGTTTTGCAAAACCTACATTTGTCTGTTTCTCCCACATGTCCAATGGACTTATTTATTTATTTATTTATTTAACATTTGTTGACTGGGAAAGTCCGACTAGGTTCCACAGATCCTGTTTTCAGAGGAGGCCCAGGGAGAAATGCTCCAGAAGCATGTCTTTAGAATGTGGGAGGAAACTGGAGTACCCGGAGGACACCCACGCGAACGCAGGGAGAACATGCAAACTCCACACAGAAGGCACCCCAGCCGAGAATCGAACCAGAGAACCTCTTGCTGTGAGGAGACAGCATTAACCGCTGCACCACTGCGCTGACTTTGTAAACCAATGAGTACATAGTCCACTACCCTGGGCCACCAATATTAACCTTTCATCTTTCGGTTTAAATTCACCCCTCCTTAAACATTCCTGCATTCAGTCCTGATCAACATGAGGTTGTTCCAAGAGTTTTCTATACTTGCAACTATATTTATGCATTTTCCACATTTCTTGCCTTCTCATCTGATCTGTCACCTTATAGTCTTTCTTTTGTTTTATTTTGGCACATTCACTTGCTGCCTGATTTTTACCCACTTCTGGTTTGATTTTTATTCCCGCTTGACACTGATATGCTTCTACTAAACTAACCAGGGAAGTCATCTTAAACTTACTCTCCTCATGCTTTCAAACTTTCAGTATGCTTGGGTCTTGTGAGGTCAGCAGATACGTATCAGTCCTACAATCTATACAAGTAATCAATTTCGAGAAGACCCATACATCCTTCAGAACGGGAATATATAGTCTTGATGTTCTTTAAAAATAAAATGGTGGCGCCCTGTGTGGCATTGGCTGCTTTTGATCCCTGCAGAAAAGTGCACTGTTTGTCTTTTCTTCAGAAACAACAGAAAAATGGATTTAAGGACAATAAACAAAGGTATGATTAACTACAATGCTGAGAATCTTCTGGAAATCCAATCTCATATCTTGCTGTGCTGCATGTTTGATGAACTGCTAGCAGAGAGGCCTGTAAATTCAAACACACTCCAGGAACTGCTGCAGTTTGGAATCTTGCTGGAACATGGTAAAAACTGCAGAAACCTGTCAAACCTGTCTAACTAGTTGACAATTGGACGTGGGAAGCATATTAAAAGGAAATGATGTGAAAGATCAAGAAAGAGAGGCTCTAGAGCAGGAATTAAGGCCAGACTAAAAAGCACTTCCTTCCATGCTGCTGGCAAATGCATGCTCTCGCTCACTGGAGAGCAAGATGGACTACTTAAGGATGGATCTTTCCACACAATCTAAGGTGAGAAATAGTTGTTTACTTGTGTTCATTCAAACTTGGCTGAACTCCAGTATAAATGATAGTACAATATATGTGGAGGGCATGTCATTATTTCATACTGACAAAAATCAGTTTCTTTGTGGTAAACCTCGTGGTGGGGGTGTTTGCGTGTAGATCAACAACAGCTGGTGCACAAACTGTGAAATAATCCCCTCTCACTGTTCATAGAATATTGAGATCATGTCACTAAAATGCAGACCCTTCTACTTGCCTAGGGAATTCAATGGAGTGAGCATGACAGCTTTTTACATCCTCCCTAGTACTAATACCAATGTGGCACTGAACATTCTGTATCTGTCAATAAATGACCTCCAGAATAAGAACTCTGAGTTTGCCCAAATAATTGCAGGTGATTTCAATCAAGCTGACTAGAAATCCATATTACCCCATTACCATCAACATGTAAACTTTGCAACAAGAGGGGAGAACACTCTGGATAAGATGTACACAAATGTAAAACTGGCCTACAAAGCAGTTCCTTATCCACATCTGGGCAACTCAGACCATCTGGCCATCATGCTGCCTCCTACATACATGCCACTGCTGAAAAGGGGCAAACCTACTGTGACACCCATGCACTGGCCCAGCAATCAAGGAGCCTCAATCCTCACCACTAACACCAGTGAGGGGCTTCCATATAGGGAAAAGATAATAAATACACACACACACAGTAAAGTACAGTTTCCCTTAAGAGCACACAGAGATCACAGTCTGGGGCTGGTTTCTCCCTTTCTCTCCAGGTTCCCAATTGGACGCCCCACTGGCACAGCTATAGGGTCCCGATCTCAGCCTAGTGGGCAAGCTAAAACATCCAGCACCCTTTTTGTCCAACCAGTGCTTCACATCCCTGCCCAAGTAGCTGACACAAACACACTTTGAGATAAGAGTTATATACAACCACACAGACACTAATGGGGACGGTTGGCACAGGTTCTCCAGCTGTGCCCCTTTTATCCAGACTGTATGGTAAAAACCACTGCCACCACCCACTAATATTTATCAGCTACTCAAAGACCCTTATGAAAGGGTGTCCAATTATACTGTGCAATATTATTATCCAAATGGTAAGTGTAACTGAACAGTCAAGGCTTATTTGGAGTGACTTGGCCAGTATCACTATATACATGCAATGTTCTCTAGAGCTTAAATTATCTCTACACAAAACAGCCACATTTGAAAGATTAAAAAATATTTAATAATAAATAAAAATACAAGACAATACATTTTACTACACATTGCTAGTGAAGAGTTCAGAGATAAAAGGAAAATGCTTACAATAATACAGTACAATAGTTCTGACATCAACACAGAAAAACACTTAGTCTAATCTTCCTATTTCCTAGCTATTTCTAAGAGAAACACTAAAGTCTAAGATCCTACTTACATACAGACACAGGCAGAGTGGTGAGATGGATGTTCTCAAGACAAATGGTAAAATGCTCTGATTCTTTCTCTCCTTAAATTGATAACACAGTACTACTGATTCATTTCCGATTACATCATTTCTTTCTGGTTCCCAAGCTAACAGAACTCAGAGGTTAATAGCCCTTTTGATCTTGCAGCTGGTCAGGAAGCCAAAGCAATAAAAGAAATTATACAGCCATTAACTTTGGCCTCAAAACAATAGGCAGAATGCTTCCCTCTAGACATTACGGCTTCAAGGTTTAGATCAAAGAATTTCACAATGCTTGACTTATCAGCTTCCTTACAGCACAGTGCACTGTTGTTACATTTTTTCAGTTCAACATCCACTACAGTCTTTTCACATTTAAGAGAACAAGACTGTGGCTTACATTAATATTTACAAATGACAGAATTATCTACAAAATTCTATCTAGTTAGGCTGGCAGCCTTCCCCTATCTTCACACCTACAACCAAACAAGTAAGGATATGGCCTGAGGGAGCAGTCTTAGCAATACAGGACTACTTCGAATGTACGAACTGGTTGGTGTTTAGAGGGGCTGCTGTAAAGAACCACCATATTGACCTGGAGGAGTAGTTCAATCAGTATTACATTATGCACAGGTGTCCCTCAGGGTTGCATCCTGAGTCCTCTGCTGTTCACCTTGTTGACGCACGACTGCATGGCCAAGCATGAATCCAACAAAATCATCAAGTTTGCGGATGATACCACTGTCATAGGTCTTGTCCAAAATGGTGAGGAAACAGCCTACAGGGATGAAGTGGAGTATCTGATAGGTTGGTGTGACAGCAACAATCTGGCCTTAAATGTAAGCAAGACCAAAGAATTAACAGTGGACTTCAGGAGGACTCAAGAGATGCATCAATCACTGGAAATTAAGGGGGTGGCAATGGAAAGAGTCAAAAACACCAAGTTCCGGCAGGTGCACATCTCAGATGTCCTATCCTGGTTGACTCATATTAGCCATACAGTGAAGAAGGCACAATAATGTCTGCACTTCCTACAAAAACTGAGGAAGGCAAAAATGTCTCAGTCCATCCTCAAAGCTTTCTACAGGGAGATCATCAAGAGCATCCTCTCAACTAACATCATAGTTTGGTATGGTAACTGCAAAGCATCTGACCACAAGGCTCTCCTGAGTGTAGTGTGGACAGTGGAAAAAGTAATTGGTTCCTCGCTGCCATCCATGGATAATCTGCATGAGACTCAGTGTGTGGGATGGGCTAGGAAGATAATCAATGATCTCACTCACCCTGCCCATGGCATGTACTTCCACCTTTCCTTGGGCAGGCGGTATCACAGCTTAGACGGCAAAACATTTAGACTGAACAGGAGCTTCTTCCCTCTATCCTTAAAGCTGCTAAACTTGAATGCCAGGCATGACAGCAAATAATCCGATCAAAACTCCACTTGCTGTGAAGTATCATCTATAGTAATCACTCTGGCAAATTGCTTCAGTAACTGATATAGCTAGCCTGATTTCTTATGCTATTACGTCCTGACTGTGCAATAGTCAGGAGTGAGTCACCACTCCACACACGTGCAAAATGAACATCAGAATATATCATACTACAGCTGAAGTGCAATATCTAACAACCATAATGTGAATTCATAGTCTTTGCAATACCTAATATTAAAATATTGTCTAATGTCTTCTTGTCCAATTGTGTTAATTTATTGTGTTGTTAATATTTTAAGTATTACTGAATGTGCATTAGTCATACTGTCACTCAAACTATGTGATCATTGTTATGTCTTGCACTGCGACCAAAGGAATGTAATTTTGTTCAGCTTGCACTGCTGTGTACATCTGATCGACAATAAAGTTTACTTTGACTTGACTTTGGTATACACTTATTTTTACAGATCATTTGATAAGCATGAAGCATTTTTCTTGTTTTCCTGTCCAACTGATCCACTACGTTTTGGGGCCAGTCAGTCACTCCAAAACTGAAAGTTAGAACAGGGAGAGCAAATTAGTTTATAGCTTGGACTTTGTTCCTAGATGTTAGAGCTGTTTTCAGTATTAATTTTAGTCTTCTGAAATATTCGTTATTAAGTTTTATGCACATTTCTGCATGTTTTATTTTTGATCCTTCATCAATTCTCAAATATTTATGCACTCCCTCTTCCTCAAGTTCTTTTACATCACATTCCTGTCCCATGCTGATGTTTTCTTGGTGCTACTGCTTTCCTGCTTTAAACGTTGCTTTTGCACATTTATCAAGACCAAATAACATTCTTGTATCCTCTGAAAAAGTTTTCACCACTTACAGTTATGCTTTCATTTCCTCATCTGATTAACTATACAGTTTTGAATGAGAAGTCTTTACACTTTGTAGCTTTCTGGGAGAGAAACTGTAGCTATGACCTAATCTCTTAATGTGTTAAGGGCAAGAGCAAGGAGCAGCGGTGACAAAGAATCACACTGGAATATCCCCCTTTGAATTTTTATTCCTGGAATAACAATTTGTCCTTTATCATGTCTTAACTGCAAAGTGATTTGCCACTGCTGTATGGTCGCTGTAATGTAATCAATCAGTGCAGGGTATATCTTATACATTTTTAAACACTCTTATCTATAAATGTGGGATACTGTCAAATGCTTTTTTGTAATCTCATGCCAAACTTATTTTTTTCAGCTTTTTAAAGTTCTCCATTATGACTTTGGCACAAAAATTATCCTTTGTTTCCTATGATCTCTCCTACTCTAATTAAATCAACTTTCATATATATACCTACTTATACTCTCCTATGAGACAGCAATTTATTACTGGTCTGTTTCTCTTCTTCTAATCTAACAACTTTCTAAAAAAATAAGTTTGTTTATTGCTGTTATCATGATTTGTATACTCACTTGTATACTGGGACTAGCCCCCTTGTAATCAAATATTTCCCTATTTGTATTTACCTCTACCATGTATGTGATACTCCACTGTATTATCCTACTGCTGTTTTTCTTTCAATTGTTTGCTGGAGCTTTTCTCCCCGAGTCTCAGCTGAAAATGGGCTCCTGGCCCAGTCAGACACTACCCCGTAAACCAACGTAAATAAATAAATGAATATGACTTTCTTTAGTTACCCTTTTGTTCTATTGCCATAATTAAGTTTTCTTCTAAACGACTATAAACTCTGTCAGCATCAATACCATTGTATAGTTTATATATCGTCGTTAGGCAAGTTATTGGTCTATAGTTTTTAGGTTAGCTTGCAGGGTCTCTCTTAAGGAGGAGTACCGTTTTTCCTGTTGTTAACCAGGATGGATCTATTCAGGGTGCACATATGAACAGTTCTTATTCATTGCTAAATCTTCATGTAAAGATGTTAATACTTTTAGTCAGAACTTAGGTACTGCATCTTGGCCCGAGGTTTTCTAGTTAGGAGCTTTTCTTAATTTTATTTCAATTTCCCTGGTCTTTACTTCACCCATTTCATATCCTGTACATTTGAACTTCTTATTCTTTCTTTTACTTCTTCAATCCATGTATCATCTTTGTTATGTTCCATGGGATCTTCATAGATATTTCTCCAAAATGCATCTACTACTACTTTTTTTGGTTGTGTTTCAACTCCTTTTGCCTTGTTTCCCAATTCTGTATAAAACTTTTTTGGGTCATCAATAAATTGCTTATTTTGTACTTTATCTTTACTTTTATCTGCATATCTTTCTAAATTTTAATGCCTGTGCTGATATTTTTAGTTTAATATTTGTAATACTGCATGATAGATCCTTATCTGTTTTGATACTGCAGATTGCTTTTATCACGTCTTTCTTTCGGAGTATTTTTGCTGATCTGTTCCCTCTTCTGTAATGTTCCAACAGTGACACTTGTCTTATAATTTTCACTTTAATAATTCCACAGTGGCATTTGATTTCTCCCCTTCCTTTCCCTTACTGCCCTGTGTTTCTGTAGTAAGACTTTATATGTTACTAATTTAGTTGCCCAGGAATATATCCTATTTACTTCTATATCGCATTTCTATGAACTGCATTTATGCAGTAATGTGTAAAAAGTTAGGCTGCCCTATGACTGCTTTTGTGTAAGATAATAAAAGATGTCTTTCACCAAAAATACCATAAGAGCTGTAGTACTTGCCCACCTGCAGGTTTACCTTACTCTGTCATAGAGGCTACATTCAAGGTAAGATAATCATGTTTCAGAAAAACTCAATCCACAAATCACTAAGACTACTCCCAAAACTAGTTTCATGTATCTCTGTATCTTCTAGAAACCTGGATGACGTGACCTCTTTTCAGTGTTCCTTAAAGCCCATAAATTAAAAAATATTACTTCATAGAAAATATTTTACAGATCTAACACACATTGTACTATCAAAAGGACTGAAAAGACTACAGCGGTCAAGATAGCTGATGTGGATCCAAAGGAAATATCACTGAAGTTACACTGTCAGTTCTCAGTAATCTGCAATAATATGAGAGCTAAAACCTCAAAACAGTGTGCAAATGATAGTCCAGCACTGTGGTCTGATTTCTGCTTATATTACAAGTGACCATTTTCTAAGCATATTGTTGGATGACCAGGTAATGTGAAAAGAAAGCAAAAGGTACGGATCTGTGGTTGGTGCAGTAAGACAGCATAGTAGCTAAGATTTCTGTAGCACAACTCTAAGTTGCTGCCTCTTTGTCCCGAGTAAAAACATTCATCACATAGACTGCAGATGTAGCTAGAACTACAGTATAATGAGGCCAAACAGGATCCTGAAGTGATTTGCTGTACTTATCATAACAAAAGATAATACAATGAATCTGATAGATAGGTAGACAGATAGATATAGATAGGGTATGATAGGCAGAGGTGTTGTGGTAACAGTGGAAGTGCTTCAGAGCTCTCTGTGTAGTATTCAGACTGCAACAAAGAAAAGAAAAAAAATGGTCCTCATCTAAGACAGGACCTTTGTTGTTTGAGTTCCTCAACTGAGGGGCCACCAGATTAGGGAGCTGCACAGAGTCACAACACCCAGCTATGACTCTATTAACAGGTAAGCTCTCCTTTCCTTGCTTGACAGAAAAAGTTTATCAGATTTTCTAAAATAATGAATCACTCATATAATATCCCAATTGCTTGTAAATATCCAAAGTACATAGTACCAATAAGGGTGAAATAATGGTAGCTGAAGTGACTGAGGCGAGGAGACAGTAGCCACTACCATTAGCATAATACAGAGACATCCTCTTTTTATGAAACACTGAAAATGGTCTGCCATGTAAGGGCTTGCATTCCACAGGCTCTCTTCCTTAAAGTGACTAAAGTAATACACCACAAACTGGAGAAAAAAAAAAAAAGAGCAGAAAACATCAAACATAAACTCTAGTTTATTATAGTTGAGCGCCTTCATCAGAACAATGTCCAACTTTATCAGAACACTTCATTTCCCTTATGCAGTGGTTTAAAAAGGTAAACAATCATCACATGACATCAAAACATACCCCCCCAATAAACTTTTAAACAAATATTCTCAAACAACACACTTTAAGACCTTGCCTAACATAAAAAAACATACTTCAAGATACAAAACTCAAAAGTATTAATAGATTAAAAATTGATGGTCAATACATTTTCCCCAATATTTTTATATAAATTATTTTATGAAAAAATCAATTCAGCCTTAAGCCTGAGCACACTGCTAATTGAAATTGACTCATTCAAACCAGCTATATCAGCTCTTTGTAATCTAAAAGTAACTCATGTGGTCCGCCGTTTTGGTCAAAACTAACCTTTTCAATACATGTGTTTTTAAAACAGTGTGTCAGATTTTTCTTAATGTGCTTAGCTAAAGCATTCCTGTCATCATCTTTTTGTATATCATACTGATGTTGATATATTGGTATTCCTTAAAGTGACTGAAATCGAGACAAAAAAACAGACCACCTTGAAAGGTTAAGTAAGTTAAGGTAACGTTAGCTCACACAGCATAAAGTTCAAGGACCAAAATGGTGAAACTTGTCTTTTTTGATGGTCTTAAATCCAAAAATTCCTTTGAGAAAATTTGTAAAAGAAAGAGCATCTGTCATGGAATTAAATGAGTTATAATGTAGTATACTTGAAATGAAGACTATGCTACAATATCTTCAAAGAGATGGTAGAACTATTCCTATCAGACACAAGTCTGGGCAACTGAAAGGGTCTAAATCCTGTGTTTTTGCACATTCTGAGCAGCTTCACTTATGAATATATAATATTCTAATAGTAGATCATTTAGTGTTTTTAATATCGTGAAAAAAATGCCAGTTTTAGGAATTAGTATCTTTCTTTTAAGAAAGCTGCTTTATTTTCATATTACATTTACATACAGCACAGTTCTCATGCATGGTGTACAAATACTGTTCCAGTGGTGGTTGGTCCTTTTTCTCCATTTTACTTCTATTCAAATTACTTACTAAATTATTACACATTTGATCCAACCCAAAAAGTACAGTTTTGTACCTACCATAAATGTAGATGTTCGAGTGTTCACCCTGCTGCAGTCATCACACTTGGGTTATCTTGCCGTCAGGCGGTCCCGCAGTCGGCCCGAATTCCAAAGTCTTGGTCTGGCGTCGGTTGCTGTCGCTTCTTCCCTGACGTCAGTGCGCCAGGGGTATATAAGAGGCACCCAACGCGATTTTCTTCAATTTTTCTTGCCCCAGATGTCAGGTGCCCCCAATAGGTAGGCAATATATATATATATATATATATATATATATATATATATATATATATATATATATATTTATATATATATATATATATATATATATATATATATATATATGTGTGTGTATACATATAGCTAGATAAAAATAAAACAATACCCTTAGGCACAAGCAAATACACCACAGAGGTAGTACAGGATAGAGTGGTAGAGATAAGTTCAGCTAGTTCAGAGGATGGAGGGAAGGTAACCTGGACTGCAGCAGGGTGAACACTCGAACATCTACATTTATGGTAGGTACAAAACTGTACTATGTTCATCGTGTTACCCTGCTGCAGTCATCACACTTGGGTTGAATCCCAAAGCTAAGGATGGGAGGTGGAGTCAAACAGGGTTAGAAGAAGCTAGTAGGCCCTGCAAAACTGCAGTGGCAAAACCAGCTCTAGTCTTAGAGTATAGAGGTAAGTGATAGTATTTGGTGAAGGTGTGCACTGAACTCCAAGTTGCAGCTTCCAGAATATCCTTGGTTGGCACTCCCCTGAGAAAGGCTGCTGATGTAGCTGTAGCCCTGGTGGAGTGGGACCTAATGTTAGCAGGTACCGGTTTCCCATGATGTGTGTAGCAGAAATGTATGCAATGCCCTATCCATTTAGAAATGGTCTGTTTTGAGATAGCTTTTCCTTGTGATCCTGTAGCATAGGCTACAAAGAGCTGGTCAGTTTTTCTGAAAGCCTTAGTTTTATCCAAGTAGTAACGTAATTGCCTGTGAATGTCCAAAGAGTGCAGGAGTCTTTCTCCTTTGTTCTGGGGATTTGGGAAAAAGGTGGGCAAGTGAATGGTTTGGTTTAGGGCCACACTTGATACCACCTTTGGCATAAAGGAAGGGTTAGTTCGTAGAGAGACTCTGTCTTGATGAAAAATGAGGAAAGGTTCCACTGCCATTAGTGCCTGTAGCTCTGAGACTCTTCTAGCTGAGGTTATTGCTAGCAGTAGGGCAGTTTTCCATGAAAGAAATTTTAAATCAGCTGAAAAAGCTGGTTCAAAGGGCGGCAGTGTAAGCTTTTTCAGAACAAAGTTGAGATCCCAAGTAGGTGTTGGTGCTCTCCTTGGTGGTCTTATGTTCCTAGCCCCTCTGAGGTACTGTCTTAGGCGTGGATGTGAGAATAAAGGAGGATCCGTGTTGTAATGAGCTGAAATTGCTGAGGCGTAGATCTTAATAGATGAAAAGGAAAGTCCTTTGTGCAACATCTCAGTTAAATATTGTAGAATATGAGGAATGTTTGGATCAAGGGGATTTTGGCCTTTAGCCTGGTTTCAGGTGCAAAATCTTTTCCATTTGTCTGAATAGGTTTTCCTGGTGCTGGGCCTCCTGGCCTCCAGATTGACATCCATAACAGCTTTGGATAAATGTGCTGGCTGGTTGTTTAGGTAATTTGCCATGCAGCCAGGTTTAAAGTCTTGAGCTAGCTGTGTAGAATCTGATTGTCTCGCTGGGTGAGCAGGTGAGGAATATGTGGCAAAATCCATGGTGGGCCGTGGGCCATGTTCCTTAAAAGTGGATACCAATGCTGGCGTGGCCAGTCTGGTGCAACGAGTATTATTTGTGCCCTCTCTAATCTGACTTTCAGCAGTACCTTTGCTAGAAGAGGCAGTGGAGGGAAGGCATACACTGTTAATGTTTTCCAACTGGATGAGAGGGCGTCCACTTTCCAAGCTAGTGGATGGAAGGTCCTTGTGCAAAATTTTTGAAGTTGGTGGTTGTGGGGGCTTGCAAACAGATCTATGTCTGGGCGTCCCCATTTTTGAGCTATCATTGCAAATACTTGTGGATTTAGTTTCCATTCGTGTGGATCGATGATGTTTCTGTTTAGGTCATCTGCCAATGTGTTTTTCTTTCCTGGCAGGAATTGTGCTTGTAATTGAACCTGGTAAGACAGTGCAGTGTTCCACAAGATCATTGCTTGCCTGCACAGAGGGTAGGAATGTGTGCCCCCTTGCTTGTTTATGTACCACATTACTGTGGTATTGTCCGTCTTTATTATTAGTTGTCCTGGGTGTAAAAGGTCCTTGAAAGCTGTTAGGGCATTCTGCACTGCTAGCATTTCTTTTTGATTGATATGCAGATGCCTGTGATCTGTAGTCCATTTGCCCTGAATGCACTGTCCGGCCAGGTGTGCTCCCCAGGCATAGTCCGATGCATCTGTTGTCATAGTTTGCCTGGTGGCAAGGTGAAAGGCTGAACCTTGTTGAGGTGACATGCCTGTGCCCACCATAGAAACTCCTGCTGAAGGCAGGGAATGAGTGGTATCATTGTTTCCAAGCTGTGGCTGTGCTGAGTCCATACACTTTTCAGGTACCATTGAAATTTCCTCATATGCAGTTTTGCAAATGGTATTAGTAGTATGCAAGATACCATGAATCCCAAGGCCTGCAGAATTTTTCTTGCAGGGAGTTGGGTCTTTGTTGCCATTATTTTGAAATATTGTATCAGCTGTCGTTGCTTGTCTGGCATGAGATAAGCCATCTGGGCCATTCTATTCAAGCTGGCACCCAGGAATATTATGTTTTGTGACGGCACTAGTTTTGATTTCTTTTCATTTACTGTGTACCCTAGGCAACTTAGAAGGTGTTTGACAAATGCTAGATGCTTTAAAAGAATGTCCTTGCTTTCTGCTTGAATAAGGAAGTCGTCCAGGTATGGGTATATTTGAATTCCTCTTTGTCTGCAGTATGCAATTACTGGTGCCAGGAATTTTGTGAAGACCCTGGGCACAGTAGATAAGCCAAAGGGCAGTGCAGAGAATTGATAATGTGTTGAACCTGCAATGAAGCGGAGGTATCTTCTGCAATTTTTGTCTGATAGGGACATGCAGGTATGCCTCCTTGAGGTCCAAAGTTACTAGCCAAGCATTCTTGCCCAGCATGGGAAGAAGCTGCTGTAGTGTTAGCATCTTGAATTTTGGTACTTGCAGATAGGTGTTCAGAATTGAAAGATCCAGAATGGGTCTCCATGCTTTGTCCTTTCTTGGGACTAGGAAGAGTCATGAGTAAAATCCTTGTCCTTGCTCCTGTGTAGGTACCTGTTGAATGGCTCTCATGTCCATGAGAGCTGTAATTTGTTTTTGTGCCTCTGCCCATTGATTTGGTGGCAGGTTTGGCATTCCTTTTATCCTTGGTAAGGTATGAAAGTGGAATATGTATCCTTGAGAGACAATGTTTAGAACCTATTTGTCTTTTGTGATGATGTGCCAGTTGTCTGCAAAAAATGCTAATTTCCCTCCCAAGGGAGTTGCCAGGAGAGATTTGCTTGATAGTTTGAGGATTGAGCCATTGTGTTTGTCTTCTGCTAGCTTGAGGCCTGTCTTCTCCTCCTTTCTGGGTAGCAGTACCCCATTGGCGAGGTTTGTAAGGGCCTTGTGACTGACCTCTGCCCCTTGGGCGTCTGTATTTGCCCCTCTGTGATCTGTCAGAAGCTGGAAAGGACAACTTTTTTGTTGGCCAATTTCTGCTGAAATGAGGGGGTTGTACCTGCAAAACATCCTTGATCGTTTGCATAGATTTTGCCTTATCCTCCATTTTCTTTAAAAACCTCTTCTGCTTTGACACCAAATAATACATCCTGCTGTAAAGGTGCATCCAATAATTTTGCTTTAACATGATCAGGAAGGGTTTGTTCTTTTAACCAAGCATGTCTATGTATGACAGAGTTAGTAACAGCTGCTCTACAGGAAACTTCCAATGAATCAAATCCGCATTGTAAAGTATGTTTGCCCACATGTTCAGCTGCATGCAACAGATCCTGCATTTCCTTGAATTCAGACTGTTCAGAATGTGTGCTCATTTTTTGTTTTAACTGAGACATTAGGAATTGCTGATATTTCAACATGTGAAACTGACAATTTAATGCCCTCATAGCCAGAGTTGCTGAGGTGTATATTTTCTTTCCCCATCTATCTAGGGCTCTGGAATCCCTTTCAGAGGGCACAGGATTTTTAGCCATAGAAGCTTTAGCTCCCTTAGGACCCTGGGAAATTGTTTCTGGGTCAGCCACAGGGCTTTTATAAAGGAATTTGTGTGAGTCAGGTACTCTGTAGTATCTCTCTGGTTTGGCTGGAGCAGGAGGTAGAGAGTCTGGATTTAAACTAGACTCCAAGTAGACATCATCCACAATATCTAAAACAGGAGGGATAGCAAGAAGTCTGTGTTGGGGTAATAAAAGGAACTCTTGGAGCCTTTTCTTAGAATCTGAGTAGTCCTGGCCTTCCCAGTGGAAATGTTCCCTCATGGTATGTAAAGTTTCCCCAAAGGAGTAGTCTTCAGGGGAGATGCTGAGGGAATAGAGTCTTCAGCATCAGAGTCTTCATAAGGTGGAAAAGTGTAATCCTGTTCCTCAGAAGAATCTGAGGAGAGTGAAAGCTGATCAGAAGATGCATAATCCTCCTCTTGTCTTGGTCTTTTATCAGGAGGGGGATGGGAACCCTTGATTAGGGTAATCAAATCTTCAGCCATCTTAAGCATCTGTTTCTTAGGCATGGGGCCTTGAACTGTAGACTGATGTACAGTTTTCTTAGGTTTTAAAGTAGTTTTAAGCTTAGCATAAGATTTAATGGTGAGTGTAGTCGGTCTGAAGACACCTTCTGCAACCGAAGGTGTTTCCACTGCACCGGGGTCTAGTTCTGCTCCGGTGTAGGAAGATGGCTGCGTCAGCCTAGTAGGCTCCGCTTGAGAATCCGCAGCTGTCTGGGGTTCCAGTTCTGCGATCGTCAGGGGCTGCGTAGGCACCTCACTGAAAACCGGAGAACTGGCGACACGCCCAGCTGAGGCCTCGGAGTCTGGCTTGTTCCTAGGCTGCCTGTCCTTATTCCTTGCGTTTTTTATGTATGATGGGAATTGGTAATTTCTGAAACAGCTAGGCCCCTCCTGTTGACTGAAAAGGCCACAACCAATTGGTCTGAGAGACTAAAAGACTTAGTTCTATGCAAATAAAAACAAAGCTGTTGATAAACATCTAAAGTATGCAAAATGTATTCCCCCTTGTTAGCCTAGGAAAGAACACTTGAAGTTGGCTAGACTGATTGAGGTTTGCTTCAGTGGCCACTTTTGGCATAAAGGAAGGACTGGACCACAAGGCCACTCTATCTTTATGGAATATCAAATAAGTAGGCTTAATGGTAAAAGCCTGTAATTCTGATACTCTTTTTGCTGAAGTCATCGCCACCAAAACAGCAGTCTTCCAAGAAAGAAATCTGATATCACAAGATGCAGCAAGCCCAAAAGGGGGCAGAGTTAGAGACTGCCAAAGCAAGATCCCACGGTGGAGAAGGATTCTTGACTGGCGGACGCAAGAAAAAGACACCTTTCAAGAAGGCTTTGCAGAGGCGAGAAGCGAACATAGGTTTGTTATTAAGATGAAAATTAGAAATTGCTGCCAACTGGACTTTAATCATAGAGAAACTAGCTCCCCCCTGAAAAAGGGAAGCCAGGAAAAGAAGAATGTCAGGAATAGGAGCCAAAAATGGATCCAGATTCTGACCTTTTGCCCAGAGAGAGAATCTCTTCCACTTACTTCTGTAAACTCTCTTGGCAGAAGATTATTGAGAAGCAAGAATAATATCCTTCACAGGGGACGCAAGCCTGGACTTAGCAAGAATCAATGGAATTGGACAAACCAAGCTGGCAGATGGAGGATCTGCAGATTTGGAAGCGGAAGGAGCGGAGGATGGGAGATCAGATCTGACACTGGACTGAGCACCCAAGGGGGGGTGCTTCAGATGAGACAGCAGAAATGGAAACCAAACCTGCCAAGACCAGAAGGTGGCAATGAGGATTACCTGCATCCTGAGGCATCTTGCTTTCTGAAAAACTCTTAGAAATAGTGGTAATGGAGGGAAGGCATAAAGAAGACCCAGAGGCCAATCGTGAGTCATAGCATCCCTTGGGGACTCCTCCTTTGGGGAGATCAGGACGAAGTAGCTGCTGCATTCGTGATTGAGAAGGGAAGCAAACAGATCGCAGCTCAGTTGGCCCCACTTGTGGAAGATCTGCTTCACTACTAGTGGATTCAGGGACCACTCGTGAGGGTCAGAATAGCCATGCTCAGCTTGTCTGCCAGCATGTTGGATGCTCCAGGAATACGCATTGCAAGGAGAAAGTACCACAAGGACATCACCCACTCCCAAACTCTCATGGCCCCGTGACAAAGCAGATAGAATGTGTGCCCCCCTTGTTTGTTTGTTTATGTACCACACAACAGAGGAAAACAGTCCTGAAATGCTTGCAACGAAAGAAGGACTGCTCTCATATCCAGAACATTTATTTGCAGTTTTGTCTCTGATTGGGACCATGTCCCTTGGACAGTCTTTCCCCGGAAGCGCCCCCCCCCCCCCAGGAGGGAAGCGTCCATGGTAACTGTGGCCGCCGGAACGGGGGGAGAAAAAAAACTGCCCGCTAGGTGGTTTGGAGAGTACATCCATCACAACAGATGTCTTCGGCACACTGGAGTGAGACGTATAGGAACTGACAGAGGATGAGAGAGAGCAGACCACTGAACTGCCAGGGTCCATTGCAGAAATCTGATGTAGTACCTGGCCCGTGGAACCAAATAAATGGCTGCTGCCTTTGAACCAAGCAATCTTAGAATGAGTGATATTGCAGGACGAGTTTTCTCCAGAAGAGACTGTACCTGAGACCAGATAAGAAGTACTTGTCGGAGGGGGGGAGCTGCAATCTCCGAGATAGTGTCCTGAGTGTCAATGAACTCCAGCTGTTGAGACGGGGTCAAAGAAGACTTGGCAAGGTTCACTGATACTCCCATCTGATTGAAGAGACGAAGAAGAAACTGTGTGGTCTCCACCAGTTGATGCTGTGTGGGAGATGTGAGGAGCCAATCGTCACGATAGGGAAACCCTTGGAATCCCTGCAGCCTGAGATGAACTGCCACCACTGCCATACACTTGGTTAACACCCAGTGGGGGGGTCACGTCCAAAAGGCAGGGCTCTGAACTGGAAGTGATCGGCTCCCAAAAGAGTACAACTGAAAAAGAGCTCCAAATGGTACACAAATGACACAGGTAGAACAACGACGCAGAAAATCTAGGTACACTAAGCAAACTAAAAGACTAAAAATAGTCAAAAAGGGCTGAGAGAGAGAGAGACTAAGAAAGAACCCCCCCCCCCCCAAAAAAAAAAACTAATCTACTTTGTCTACCTTGGAGGAGCTAAGCAATCTGTGTCTGTCTTCAAGGGCGGCAAATGAGATCTGAGGGGTTAGAAGGCAGCAGAGCATTATGGGAGGGGAGGAGCTTGAGCTAAGCTGCCATCTAAGTGACATTATACGTGATTAATGGTGACTAGGATAACATCAGATCTGGGAGGAAACAGGGATGCTTGGTTTAGTGGGTAAGGAGAAATTTACTGAAAAGGAGGGAAGGACTCCCACTGCCAGCTGTTCCCATGTTGAATAACTTGCAAAACTATTACTCTCAAATAATCTGGTGCTACAGAGGAAGATGTAGACTCTGAAAGTGAGGCAGGGACTGCGAGGGGTTCTAAACAGGCAAACAGTCATTCAGACTTGTTGGACTATCCTTGATTTTTTTCCCCTAAATTGTTTTTATTGAGAATTTTAACAAAACATTAATATATGATAATAGAAATATTATAAAACAAATATACATATCTAAAAGAACAATAAACAACTAAAAATATTTACAGTGGTGTAGTCTATACAATAAAACTTTTTAAACAGAAGAAGAAATGTGATAAGAGCAGCTGTTAATTAAAGTCTGTTTATCCAGCAGTTCTTTGAATTTCAACAATATATCCCTCATTTAGACAGGCCTTCCCTTTATTTTTTGATCTTTCTTGATGTTTTTGAAGTCCTGCTTGTTGACATCTTTATGTTTAGACTGCTTTTTCAAAAGGGGAACAGAAGTGGAAGAAAATGTTTATTCCTTTTAAAAAAGTAAGATTTTAAGATTTGTGTCACCACTTAAATCAACGTTCTCCTCTCATCAAATCTCTTAAAAACTTCAGCTGCCAGAAGAGCCAAACAAAACATCCTTGTCTAAGGAAGAATTTAAACTCTCATTCTTAACATCTTGTGGTGAATTTTGAGAACATAACTAAGCAAATCTTTTTATGAATTACCCAGATACAGCAGCATCATAAGAACCTTAAAGAATGTTTGATTACATGAGGAATAATATAAAAAAGGAGCATTCAAGGAATTCTTCACCTAAGAAGAGAGAAAATTAAAATTTTTTTTTTTCATATTCTCAAAAGACAGGAGCAAAAAGTTTAAAATGAGAGTTTGCCAGTTTAAAATTCTGAATATTAAAGTGCCAAAAGAATAGATGTCCTTCCAAAATTTGTCAAAAGCTTTTTTTGTCCTTGTCAGAGAGAATGGGATTATTATTCGCAATTTATTTAGCAGAAGCCGATTACTGCACAGTATGTTTTAAGGTTTGAAAATAGATTTTTGTGGAAGTGATGTATTGAAGAATAAACTATCAGATGTTCTAAGGCAGGAGGCTGTCAGGTAAGCTGCAAGCTATCAGAAAAGCATAGAACAGATAAAACAGGACAGCTGATGGTTGTTGACTATCAACCATAATACTTTTGCTGGGGGATAGGAATTTAATTTTGCTTCCATTGAAATACTTTTCATTTAAGCTAAAAGTCTCATGAAAAGGTAGGTCTTCTGGAGGGAAATCTGAAGCAACATTTTCCTCAGAAGCAAAATCTTTAGTTTTTGAAGAAAACACTGAAACACAGTATTCTCTCTCTAATCCCTGCTCTCTTGACTGAAAATCAGAGTCAGAAAGAGAAGGAACACTTTTTTTTGTCAGAAGAGTTTTTCAAATTAAAAATGGTAATTACTTTGTTAGCAAATCCAAGCAAGTCTTCCATGACTACAGAAACTGGTAAGAAAAAGCAACATTTTTTTATTTTTGTTTTCTTCTCCCCTGGGACTGCCTGGAAAAAGTCCATCCCTAGGAAGGCCCACTATCCTGGGGAATCAGGCAATTTTTCATCTATGCATTAAATGTTCTGCCCCCCCCAACCGATAAAGAGTGGTTCTCCCTTGCATGCAGATGACATCCCTATAGTTCCACAGGATTTCTCTAGCTCCTACTCATTTGTGGATGTAGATGCTACACCAGAGGGATTGGGAGAAAACAATAAGCAGTCCAGGAAATCACATCTGGCCACAGCAGAGTCACCCATCATCAACTGAGGTAGACACAGAGCAGGACTGACACCCAAAGACTGCATATTAACTTTTTCTCATGGACAGAAGCAAAGGGTGAACTGAGGAGACTGGTAACTAGTCCATGAGTTCAGCTAAGAAAGAAGCATTGAAAATGGGTACGTAACCTTGAAGGGTCGATAAACCTAATGAGAAGAAAATAGTGGTGTTAAGGTAAGAAAACACACTGACAGTACCTAAAGCACAAAGTCCTGTGCCTAGCACATAAAACATCTACAACATACAAAGAAAAAAAAACAGAATTTTGCAGTTTGTTCACTTAAGCATTCACAAGTAAAAAAAATACTCCTGACAAGTAATGACAGCACAAAAATACATTTCCTAGCTTAAAATAAAACATTTCACAGAAAAAAATACTAATTTTCCTCAGAAAAACAAAGTAGTGGAAGGTTCCCCCAACAAGCAATTTATCTGCTCACTCCTGAAGTACTGCTAACCAACTGTCAACAGCATGAAGCCTACAGAAGGAGCACACTTTAGTAGCAAGAAAGCCTAGATGATTTTGGTACGCTAATTGCATTTTATATGGAGCACTGATCTAGCTTCTTGCAGTTACGACACATGGAAGCTGCTCAGAAGCTTTGAAAAGCTGGCAAGTTGGTCACAGTCTTGGCATGATATAACCATTATAGCTTAGGCTACTTTTACAAAGATTTAATGCTGAAAATCTGGGAGGAACATGGACTTTTTTAAGATTCAAAATGAGGACCACTGCTAGTAATGAGGTACACTTTTTTACATGTCTGGTTGTCAGAGATATGGCTGTTTCCTTCACACTGTTTAAGGAGGACTTCAATTTTTGTTTCCTTTCCTTTTTTAACAAGCATGACAATCAAGTCCCTTTCCTGTACTGGCTCAGTTGCTCTTAGAGAATTCAAGAATCAGGGATCATGGCCATCATCCAGATGGGTAGGAGATTTTTTCTGTATGCTCTTAACAGCACTGGAAATACAATACATGCCCATCGCAGTGATCAGACTGTAAATGCACACTTCTACAGACCCATGACTCCAAGTGGAATACATGCACACTGTTTGATGGGATTTTGCTTCCTAAAATCCCTAATGCAAATGTGATAATCCTCAAACTTTTCCCATGTGAGGCTCATGTGGCAAGACTCTGCTACCATCCTCCTTCCTGCTCTTGTAATTAACAAGCCAACAACTAATAGAGTGACTCCTCCAGCACTCATGCAACTAAGACAGTTATCTGGGGCATAGTTAAACCACTGCTACTAAAGCACTGAGCCACTTTTTTTTGTCTTTTAAGAGCTATTGCCTGCTTTTTTGGCATCTATTCTGCTGATTTCTCTTTTTCTTCCACAGATTGTTTGAATGTTACACCAACCAATTTAACACTACTGTCGTTTTTTTCTTACTTTTGCAACATTTTTTTTCTGTTAGGTAAGATAAGGCTTTCAATCACCACAGTGTAAGAGTTTTACTGAATGTCAAGGAAAGCTCACAACTGTCAGTATTAAGGTCAAGCATCACATAAGATAAGTAGAGTGCATGAACTCTTTAAGGCAATTTGTTTGCCAGAAGCATATCTATTCACGGAATATGAACAGGAACACACATCCTCCTGAAAAGGCTTTTCAAAGAATTTTTAACGCAATATATTTCGGTACAGCCAGATGGAAAATTATCAAAATAAAAGCTATGATAAACTCTAACAATTGAAAACAATACATTCAGGAAAGAATCATAATCGAGCAACTAACAGAACTGAAGAAAGCCCATGAAATATATTTCTCATATGGGAGTCTCTCTATAGTGAAATTGGCAACAGCTAATTTGCAAGGGAATATGACAGCTACAGAAAAAATGGCAAGACCAACTTATTTTCACTGATGAATAAATTCAAATATGATTCACCGCTGCAGTGACTATTCTTGCAGTAAGATCTAGTTCTTAAAGATCAAGTGCAATCGGAACACTTACCTTTTCATTGATTAAGATTTCCCCCTCAGTTTGTTCATTTGGTGGTGTGGTTGCAATAGACATTACTTATGGTAGGAATTGGAAAAATGAGCAGTTTCGGGGGGGGGGGGGTTAAATTTACAGTGTTATCTCACTTGTTCTTCACAGATTAAAGTAGCTTCTTCCAGGCCATATGGTACGGATAATGATGCGAATGAGTGGAAATACCTCTACTACAGGGAGCTTCTTTCATTGGTAGTGAACTGGAAAGCATGAGAAAGTGCATGTAGAAATAGTTTTATTTTTTTTTTTGTTTGTTTTATAACAAAATGAAAGCATATAAATATCCTCTGTTACATGCTGGTAAATGAGTTTTAACTAGTATTGCACAGTTGCTGGTATTTCTGACTGTGGTATGGTGCAGTCCTCTATATCACACACTAATCTCTCAATTATCCCAGAATGTGCAGCATGCCTTGACTGCTTCTACTGTTTGCCCTGTTCTGAGTAAAAATTTGGGATTTTCTGGTAAATCATTGATGATTACAGTGCATAAGTAATGTTAGATATGAGTGCTTCACGCATTTTATTGACCAAAAAATGGTCACCACATAAGCACACAAAAGTAGTCACTAGGTTTCATGCTTCTGTGTGACATTTGCCACCACTCACTAATGTGAGCATGATACACAACAGTGCATAATTCTGGCAGGGTGGTAGACAGTTGCCTGAAAACATCAGTTCTAAAGTTCAGTATTTTTAAATAATTTTTCTTGTTTTGAAAAAGTCCTGTGGAGACACAGCACAGACAATAGAGCAGTGCGCAACACCTGATATGAAAATGTTTGCCATTGTACTCAATTAGCTGTTTGCACTTGATCTTTATTACTATAAGGTGAAAATTAGGGATAGTTACACATTATAGTATTAAAGGCTTCTTCCAGGAAATATCCCACTGCAGCAAACTGGGTGGAATGAGGAAGCATTGGATACACCTCATTATAATACCATTAGAGCAACGGTCAGCAACCTGAGTCTTGTGAGCAATACATGGTTCTCAGTGAAATTACCTGCAGCACCACTAAGCACTGATCTTTCTGCATGCGAGAAGATTAAAGTCATAGCTGACAAATTACAGTCTTAATAAATGACCTCTGCCAAATGCCTTTACCACATATAGCACTGAATATTAACAAATCAAATACTGGAAGCACAGGCAGGGCATGCGATCTGGGGTACTGCAGCCAGAAACAGGATATTACTCTCAGTGTCTGCAGCCTGAACACAATGATCTTTAAACGTTGTCTGCACATACTTCTCAACCTCTTAGAGCAAGAAATCTGGACGAAGTCATAAATAAAAGTGGAACAAAGGCCCAAAAATCGGGACATTTGTTAAATATTGCTCTTACAAACTCAGAAAGTTAATACAATAACAGGTTTTACATTAGCATGGATTTTCTGAATGGTATGAAGTCTGAAACGCAAATATCTGTCATTCTTTTTTAACTTTAATCTTGAATAATTTGCCGGTAATTTGGCAGAAAACTACAATTGTTTGAAAACCGGAACAAAAATATGAGGCAAAAAAATTTGGACGTTCTGCAAAAATCTATACAGTTGAGAGATATGTGTCTGCAGTGTTTTCTGGGAGGTTGGGGTATAGGATATACTGAGTCATAACACAAACAGATGAGATTTCTAATAACTTGGGTGCATTCACAAAATGCAGGCACACAAGCTGATCCATTATCTGTATAATGAAGTGGCTCTGGAATGTCCAAAATACATACATAGTTTTCTAACCTGTAAGGTACACATTTAACACAAATTCAGGATACTTAACTTTCACAAAGATACACTGATTTTCTGGTCTTTGTTTTCTGGTCTTTGTTTTATGTTGAATAATGTGAATTAATGGTTCTGCGTTTACATCATCCTTCCTTGGTTGACAGCCATTATATACTATTTGCATTCATTCTTCTTATGAGTTGAAATGTACATGTAACCTGGAGGCATAATCAGGATGAACTGGCAACAGTAAATTAAGAGGCACTGAATGCATTTGATAGGGTGTAATGGTATTATCTGACAGGAATTTTACTATTGTATGGATTTATGAAGGTTACGGGATAGCTATGATATCTTCAGATTCAATTGCTCATATAAAATGTATAGGGGGATCTTTTGATATTTGTGAGACTATCAAGGGATACATGTCAATGGTGTCTATTGTCACTGACTTCATTTGCTATAGATTTGGAGACAATGGCTACAAAGATGCGCAAATTTAATCTGAGGGGATATTATATTAGTGACGAGAAAGTAAAAACATCTCTACTTGCACACAATATCTTAATATATTTAATAAGATCAAAGCATAACTTCAGTAGTCTTTTTATGTTTGGAGAAGATTGAACATTTTTCTGGATATAAGATTAATAAAACTAAAACAAAAGCTGTGGTCACATGTCACCTCAAAAGCTAAGACGAGTATGGGTTTCTGTTGAAACTTTCCAATGCTAAGTACTTAGGATTCTGATTAGGAAACTCAATACAACATTTTATAGGCTCATTGGTTCATAGAAGGTTACTAGGCTAATGGCCCGAGAGCCTATACAAGCCTAGCCATGTTTATTCCAAGTTTCCCAACTATCTATAGCTAGGTGAATGAAGTATACAGATGTAGGTGTCTGTGATGTAGTAACTAACACCAAATGCCTCTTTCCATGAAGGACATGGGTGCCACCCCAGGAATGAATGTACGATTACCCATCCATTGATCTAGGTTGCGCTTGACGAAGGTCAGGGAGAGGCTCTGCTTCACATGAATGGGAAGCTTGTTCCAGAAAAGATGTATCTATCTCTCCAGCATGATTTGTTCATGTCAGAGGCTAGGTTAAGATTCCTGGAGCTAGTGATCCTCCTGCAGTTTGATTTATGACTCTATAACATTGTCATCAAGGCAGGGACAGAGACTGCCCTGTAAGCCAAACACCCCTTAGTAGCCTGTAGGAGACAGAATACAGCAACAGAGCTTTCAATCTTTCTGTGTAGGACTTGATTTTGTGCACCCTGTATTTCCTTGGTGATAAACTTCTGGGGTCCCTCCAGCGGTTGCAGGTGTCTGTTGAGGTACATGCAAAAGGGTGGCCTGTACTCAATTACCGATGAGGGTTGAGTACAATGGAATTATAACATCCTTTGAGCTGGATGTCATGCCTTTACTTACAGTATGTGATGTGCCACATAGAAGGACTTCCTCACCACTGTAGACACACGGTAGTCAAACTTTAGATTGCTATCAATTGGAGTACCCAGATCCCACACCACTGGGTATACTCTTAGGGGGTGCTATTTATATTGCAATTAGCAGGGATGTGAGCTTTCCCAAAGGGAATAATTATGCATTTTTTTGCATTTAGTTTCAATCCATGGCTTTGGCACCAATGATTTATCTGTGTTTATCCTTTCTGCAGTATATTAGTATCATTCGAGGATTCAATGACTGCTCCCAGTTTGCAGTTGTCATTGAACTTGGTCAGTCACAGGTCATCTGCGGTCCAGTACAGTATCTTGTGGTATGCCACTGGTGACTGGCCTTTTGCTAGAGCTGAATTCACCCACTTTGACAGTATGTGTCCTGTTGGTATGCCAACTGGCTACCCACCTGGTGACAAAGGGGTTAATTCCCAACTGAGAAAGTTTCTCTATAATAACAGAGTAGGGGATTCTATCAAATGCTTTGGCTAGGTCAAGATAGTTGGTACGCACAGTCTTTCCCTCGTCCATGGCCTTGGTGACCTTCCTGATGAAGTCAACCAGGTTTAACAGACATGACCTCCCCTTAAATCCAAACTGGGTTGGGTCCAGAGTCTGGAGATTACCTATGTCCTTGTTGATAAGGTCCATAATGATTCTTTTCATGCCTTGCAGATGAGAGGCTTATAGGCCTATAATTCCCTGGGTCGGCTGATGGTTCCCCTTTGTGCAGAGGGATGACTGTTGCTGTCCTCCATTCTGCTGGAACATAGGCAGTCCGTTGGCTGTGGTTAAATAGGGATCCATGTGGGTCAGCCAGATCATGTTTTAAGCTGTTTAAAAGGAATCCAGGGTGGCTTGTTTTTCCAGCAAGACCTGGTTTTAATCCAATCTGGTACAGCTGATTCTATATAACTGCATAGTTGGTTATACAAGACATAGGTGTATGCCTCTGCATAGGAGACTGTGCTCTCTAGGTTCAAGGGAGCTTTGAATTTTCTTATGTCATTACTTAGTAGGAGATAATTTGTCTTGAAAAAATTCTTAAGCGTCTTGTGGTTGATGAGGAAGTTGGCCTTATAATTATTTCAGAACAGACTGACTTATAGTCCAATCTTACCAAGGAGGACATCACACTGGGGGGTTGCATTGCTCCCCCATATTAGTGAGGTGTAATCATCCTTTATGAAGATGGACACACCTCCTTTGGTTCTTTCTTGTTTAATTTGTGGTCTGAACACATAGAAGGCATTGTAACTCTGCATGGCTGGGGTGCTTTCTGCAGTTTTGAACCATGTCTTAGTGACTGCACAGATGTCAGCATCTTCTAAGGTGAGGAGTGCTTCCAGGGAGTACAGTTTTTTTTGTTTGTTTATACTCCACGGCATTTAGCAGCGGTACTTTATGTTTAACTAGAGAAGATTTTGTTAGTTTGGAATGTTGGTTACTTTGACACTGCCTAAAAAAGGCACAACAGGGGTGGTCAGTATCTGAAAGCCTAGAGGAGACAAGTGCAGACCATCTCTGGCAAAACAGTGTGGCCTGTCAACCACGTTCTCTCAGGCTGACAGATACTACATCCCCTTGGACTGACACCAGAAGTTAAACCAATTGTTAAAATCAATAATTTTTTGTTGGTACTGTGGCCTCATCCTTGGTGAGGGTAGAATGCTGCTCAAGGCTAGGCTCATAGCTGCCTGTGACAAATAATTAGTCATGTTTCTCTTCATACGGTCCAGGAATGTATGTTTCAGGTCATTCAAACCCACGTGGACTATGACAGAATCATGCTGGTACTTGTGGCTGAGTGACTTGAATGCTTATATGACCTGATGGATCCTGGCACCTGACAGACAACTAACCATAACCTTCTCCTTATTCAGCCTGGTGAGGGAGGCATTCGTGTGTTTCACTATGGAGTCAACTATGACAAATATGTTGGGTTTTGAGATGTTATGCCTTATAGGCTTGCTTGTTAAGACATTGGTGTGTGCATTATTATGTGCTGTGGTTATTATTTGGTTTGTTGTGTGTGTATGTGGTTTCTGGGGGCAGTGCCTGGGAGGTCTCTGAGTTTTTGGTGAATTACTAGTGAGTACGTCCGCATCTGTGGGTTTATATGTCAGATCTATATTTAGTGTGTGATGTGATGTGTGTGTGTATTGATGTGTGTTTGTGTGTATTGATGTGTGTTTGTGTGTGTGTGTGTGTGTGTGTGTGTGTGTGTGTGTGTGTGTGTGTGTGTGTGTGTGTGTGAATGTGTGTGTGTGTGTGTGTGTGTGTGTGTGTGTGTGTGTGTGTGTGTGTGTGTGTGTGTGTGTGTGTGTGTGCCAACAACCTGACTTGCATTTGACTGGTTTGCATGTGAGAGTTTTGCCCCCATTGAGATAATGTATCTACATCTCTCACATGCAGCATTTGTTTGTTCCAGGATTAAATGGTTTGTCAGTATACAAGAGGCAACTGCTACATTGCTTTAAGATGTCCATGTCCACCAGGCTGGCCACAGAGATGGCAGAAAAGTATCCATCCATGGTTTCAGTTTTTTTTTTTGTATCTGGGAAGGTATGTGTTAACTGGTCTGGTTAGGAGGGAATAGGTTAGCTGGTCAGTAAGGATGTACAGTCTGTTGAGTAATCTAAGGCTATTCACACTTTGTTGCTGCTCAGGCAACTGGAAAGGTATTTTTTGTAGGGAAATTTAGTCCTCTAAGCATTTGCATCTGTACAGGCATTGATGCCTGCCTTTGAGCAGACTTTGTGCAAATACGAGGTTTAAACACAAACAGAAAAAAAGCAAGTCACAATCTAACTATGCCTAAAGCCAATCAGGTCCAAACACAATAAGTTTTGTACCACCAATCTCAAACTTTGATGAGTCAAGATCTGCACACTTCTGCCACAAGAGTACAGAAGAAAACCCTCTTATGTAAGATGACTGATTTGGAGCCCAACTATAACAACAAACAATACAAGTGGAACACTATCTATCTAGACAAAATAACCCTGAAAATCAGCAGATAAAAAAAAAAAATATATATATATATATATATATATATATATATATATATATATATATGTATATGTATATATACGTTCTTTGGGCAGCAGAAAGGCACAGTTTATCAAATCTTTAAAACTGAAAAAAATGCAATAGATATCAATAGTTATCACAACGGTTAAGTCAGAAGTAGCGGTTAAAGTGCAAAGAAATACTTATATTCATTTCTGCAGCAAAAGACGCCTTCTTGATGCACTCACAGTCTTGGTGTTGTCCCCAAATGTAGAGTAGCAATAAAGTATATGGAAACTCAATAAAAAGGCTGAAATTGGATATAACAAGATGGAAAATATCTTTCAATTTAGATCACATGAGTTTAATTGCTGCCTTTTTGTGCATATTCCAGTCTTTTCCAGTAGACACTCCAAGTTAGTTTCTGAGATCAGTTAAAAATATGATATATTTTATTTAAGCTATTGGTATACATAGGAAGTTTTGTTATAAATTGATTGCAATGAAAGAAGTAGGTGGGCTGGAAATCTTGAACCCACACCTATATCTTAAGAAGATAAGCAATAAAACAGTTGAATGGCAATCAAAAGCAGATGCTGTAAAACTAAAATAACTGTCAAAACAAAATAAAGCAGTGCTGCTACCACAGCTATTTTCATAAACTTTTAATAAGTACTAAAACTGCATATAAAATAATAAAACTGTATGAGATAAGTGCTTTCATGTGTTAACCCTTCATCAGATCTAGTTATTCAATAATAGTAAAACTGTTTAAAAAATATATATTAGCCAATCACATACTTTATGTAAATAAGTCATAAGACCAGCAATGGTCAAATTGCTAATGTCCATAACCAATAGTTGCAGCTTCCTTGTCATTGGTAAGAATAGATTGCTCCATAGCTAATGTGCACTACATAAA
The DNA here is from genome assembly GCF_019279795.1 of Protopterus annectens. Lineage (NCBI taxonomy): Eukaryota > Metazoa > Chordata > Ceratodontiformes > Protopteridae > Protopterus > Protopterus annectens. The sequence continues at coordinate 1,355,601,868 of NC_056725.1, forward strand.
GACTCAAAAACCATTGGATCTTCACATTGTCCATGGCCAATAACAGCCAATTTCCTAGTCAAATATAATCATAGTACTATTAGTAAAGACAATACTATGACCAAAAAGAGGTTCAAAAATAATTGCAGCTTTACATTATACATGACCAATAACAACCGACTTCCTGGTCTAACACTATCGCACTCGATCGGAACAAATCGTTCCATAACCAAAAATTATCTAAAAATCATCAAAGCTTCACGAAATTAGTCAAATCAAACAGTTCCATAACAAATAAGTACCATACAAGAGTCTAAAATCATCGGTACTTTACGAACACATCAAATGACCAAGAATTACATATTATTGGAAAATAATGATGATACGGCAATCTCTATACTATATATACGCTAGAGGAGATGTGTCTGCTGAAAAGGAACACATTAACCTGTCAAAAGTAAAGCATGACAATGTCCTCCCTTAAGGTATATATACCTTTCTATCTGGTTACTCCTTACAGCCATAAAAATGTGTGATTATGTATAATCAAAAGTTGTGAACGCTTTGAACTTTGTATGAAGTAATCATTTCTTTTTTCTTTAAATTTAAAATATAAAAGGAGTTGCATCTGAGTATACAGTTGAATTTCTCTATATGTAGAGACTTTCCAAGTATCAATACTTTATAATAAAATGTGCTTGCATACAGAATCTCTGACTGTCTGTGATTGGGATTAAACAGTTGCATTATATTTATTTATATAGACATATATTAAAGCTACTTGGTTTTTCCTCCTCTCTGTGGTGGTATTATTGTTATTTGATTTTATTTCTGGTATTTTATAGCTACATTACATTTGTTTGCTAACAAATTTGTCTATACACTAGCCAACTAGCAAACCAGCAATTATTTTCACATATCTATAACAGCCAGGCCAAGTAAAAGAGAAGGGAGGCAGTGCTGTCCTGGCCAGAGAGAGTCAACAGCAAGATGTTTGGTGTGTCCTCCTTGATTTTGATAAAGACTTTGGGAAATCTGAGGAAGAGATGCAAATGTATAAAGAAACTTCCTCTTCCATCAGAAAGACATGACATCTATTATTCTGGGCATGGTATCATGAGCAGAGCAACCTGAGGTGCTTGTTCTCAGTGAAGGCAAAAATATATACTTGGGTAGTATCTCACTGATGGACAAGGTCTAAGAAGACCTTCTGTTTAACATTTATTTGTATTGGTCTGCACTAGCGCAACATCTGCTCAAAAGGTCTGCTACAGTGTTACTCTCTGAGAGGATGTACACTGCCTGAAGGAAAAAGTGGCACTATATGCAATGTCCCAGCTATTATGGCTAGTTTGCAGAGGTGATACAATTTTGCACCTCCTGCTTGTTTATTTACCCATGTGACTGTGGTGTTGCTTGTCTAGATTCATAGAGAACCTGGGGCCCAAAGATTGTTCAAGGACTGAAGTGCCAGTATGAAAGCTTTCATTTCCTTGATATTTATATGGTCCTTGCTCTCTCTGGCTGGCCACACATCCTGACCCTTTGTGTTCTTGGAACATGTCCCATATGTCAGTTTGGAGATATCTGTGTATAGATCAAGGCAAAGGTGAGGAACCAGAAAAAGCACTCCTGGATTAAGTGAAATCTGGCAGATCCAGAAAGGCAATATAGGAATTATAACATCTACAGTGAAAGCCAACATTTCATAAATCGTTCAACATGAACTACTCTAGCGTTGACTGAAATATAAAGTAAAACCAGGACCACTCTCCCAGAATACGTAGGCCTAGTACATGACCTCAGCCTACCTGCTCAGAGGCTGTCCGTTAGTTCTCAGGCAGTGACAACAGCACTGAATGCTACAGATCAAGGATTCTGGCCCAAAACAATGTCCGAATGTTCCTTTCACATTTTAGTATATTGACCAGGCATCTCTTGAAATAATTGGAACTTGCTACACATATGTCAAATGCTTGTAAAACTCTGGCCCTAAATGAAATCTTATCCTCACCAACAATGATACCTAGATACAAAGACAATACATTTAGTTTTAACAACTGGCTAAGTAGCTGGTGCCGTTCTTTGGGGATCCAGTATGCATCAGCTTAGAAAATGATCAAAAACACAACTTAATTTGGCAAGGATGGAGTGAACTCAAATTCCAATCCAGACCACGTCAAGGTTTTACTGCTCCATGCCAACATTCTTGCCAATAAACTGTCAGATACTGATGCCTCCTCCTGGAAAATGCAGGGAACAATCATTATTTGTCAGAGACCTGATTATCTCTGGGGGAGATTCTACATATCCCCAAAACATAACTTAATGAATGCCAAATTATCCTAAACAAGACAAATTATCAGTTGATAGCCTGCTACAGGTGATTTTCTAAGTATGCAGAGAACCAGCAAACTTCTAAATGTGTTTAGTGAACTACTCATAAAGTACAGTTGTGTAAGACCTTACCATAATAGTAGGTGCTCTACTGATCATTGTTGCAGTATTCAGTACCATTGGATAATCTCACTGAGGTAACCTGATATCCAGTCAGAGTACCAAAGTCAAACCTTCCATGTGTTTGTATGTTCATTATATGACCTAAGCCCATTGGAAAAGGTGTACATAAGTAGATATAGGAGCATAAGATTCTCAGACTATCTAAACTAGGAGACCCTGGAAAGGCTTGAGTATTAAAGCAAAGAAAAGACATGGGCAGACAAAAGCAACAGAGAAGGAATTGCTCCCCCTCAGTCCACACGGTGTAAAGAGATATGTAAAAACAACAAGGGGTAGGAGGGAGGAATGCACTAGTGCGACACTGATCAGAAGGACCTCTACTGTTATGTTAAATTCTTACACAACTACACTATGCCCTTCCTTTGATCACTGTTGCAGTATTCCAGTACCACTAGGTGATTCCCAAAGCTGAATCCATACAGACGACAGAGTAAACAATTGAGGATAAGAAAGAAATTATGTATTCTTACTATTATGCAAAAAAACCCAGAATTTCCAGACAAAAGATATACGAAAAGATTAAGAGAGAAATTAGAGGAAAGAAAAATACTTAAAAAAAAAAAAAAAACCTGTCAGAAGCTTCAAATAAAAATTTGCGTTCATTAATACTCCATGTTGGGCCTGCTCCTATTTGGCATCTACTTCTCAAAAGTCAGTGCTAACATTCAAGGCCTCTGGCTTACCAAGTTCGCAGATTACTATAAATTGGAACTATTATAGATTCCCCCATATACATTCCGTGGTGATACAGTGGTAGCATTGTTGCCTCACAGCAAGAGGTTCTCCTGTTCGATTCTCGGCTGGAGTGCCTTCTGTGTGGAGTCTGCATGTCCTCCCCGCGGTCAAGTGGCCTCAAAAAGACATGCGTGAATGGGCGTGCCTTCGCTGAAGGTTGGGTGTCGGGCTGGCAACTTGGCACCATAAAACTTTACTGCCAATCATTAATGGACCAGAGTTCCGCTGTGGTGACCCCTAACCGGGAAAAGCCGAAAAGACAAACATAGACTCCCCCATGTCAGCAAAATCTTGCAAGGCAGTTTTACATAGACAAATGACTGGTGCAAAAGCCAAGGTCTACAACTCACTGACAAACAATGTATTATAATGCCCTTTGGAAAATTATGAACCCAAGTTAATTACTTCATTAATATCAAAATTACAAGCGACACAGTAGTAAGCATCTAGAAACATATGTAGACAGCAATCTAGTCTTTGACTAACAAGTATCTAAGATAATAAGAAAATAATTCCATGTCACCCAACTTATAGGTAACAGTATGGTATATCAAGGTCAAAGGAAGTTATAGTACAACTCTACGTGGCCCTTATCAGGCCTATATTTGAATACAATGCCCCCTTTGGAATGTATCTAACCAGACACTTTCAACATTCAGAAGCCCACAAATGTTTCTCACCAGGAGAATTCAGGGCATGACATAAAAACCATGTCCTACACAGATCACCTAAAGGTTTGTCTCTGTATTTGGTCTCCTACAGGCTGCTGAGAGGGGATCTTTGCCTGGTTTACAGGGCTTCCTCAGACTATGCTCTGATGCATCTGCCTGCAAACCAAACAGTAACAGAAACACTAAATCCAGAAATCTGAACTTTAATTGTGACATAAACAGAATGGGCTAGAAAGACTGATATGTGTCCCAAAGAATCCTCACAGTACGGAATAGGTTTACCATCCATGTAAAACAAAGGTTCTTACCAAACCCTATTCAATGAAACCTTGACAACTGGATGGGAAATCGTAGGTTTACCCCTGATCTGGTCCCTGTGTCCCTTATGGACAGCGGCTGTCAATAATAAAAGTATTATCCTAACAACACCCCCACAAATCCTTAAACACCTCCCTACTAACATGCCCCCCATATAAACGCCCATGTTACTTGGACCAAATGGTTTGGGGTGTATGGCTAGTAACAACGTATGAACGTATTTAATGGAATGCCAACTTGTGTAGTTTGCCCAGGCATAGAAATAATCTACTGCTTAAAATCAGAAGTCTTAAGGTTAGTTATGATCTTATTTATATACCCTAAAATGTGGTATTTTGTCACCTGGGTCTGGTAATTTAAAGTTGGAAAAGCAAGTGCAGCAGACTGTATAAACCTCTTCCCATACCTGTCCATGGCCCTATTTCTATCTGTCAGATGGGAAAACACTGACTGCTGGCAGATGCTTAGTAGGTTTGTCAGTAGAAATGAAAAAAAAAAGAGGGGTCTGCCACCAGATTCAATGTCCTCAGGTATCTTAGAAAATCTATCAGGCTTCTTGGGTGCTGGTGGCTGAGAATCAGGAAAAGGAGAAGTGGATGCAAAGGCATCCAAAAAGGCTTCCAGGACTGAAGGGATAGCAGAAGGTGTAGGAGCCCCTACCTCCAGCAAGTTATGGTATCTATCTTGTACATCAGACACCCGATTAGATTCCCAATCAAAGTGTGCAATCATTCTGGTAATATTTTCCCAAAAGGAGACTTCCTCAATGGGGACATTAGGGGACAAAGTGCCATCATCATCAGAGGCAAGCTGATCTGGAGAATGACTCTGTGTTGAATATGCCAAACAGTCTTTGCAAGAATCAGATGAATCTTCTGCCTCCTCAGATGAGGATTTATACTGTCTCTTCTGAGGGGCTGGGGAAGTGAAGGAGCTGAAAGGAATAAAGTGAGTTTTAAAGACAAAATGGCCTTATATTGGCTCAGTGAGAACTCCACTCATTCATTTTCTATATCAGGTCAGAACTTTGGTGGACCTTAATCTAAGTGCCAGGTACCTCTTCTCACACAAGGATTTGAGGAATGCCCTCTGGTCCTTCTGATATGATCACCATTGGGGGACCATTCTTAACTGTATCAGTATGATCAATCTCACTGGACATCTGAGAGCCAGATGCTGTACTGGTCTCCAGTAGGCTAGCCATAGTAGGTATCAGAAAAAGAGTCAAATGTACCATGGATTCCTGCACCATCTCAACAGGTTCTTCAGAATCAGAATGGGCAGCAGACATTTCAGGCATAGCCTTTCAGAACTTCTTTTATGGTGCAAGCAGGACGTCTGAGACAGAGGGTTCTGCCAACTTGGTTTATGCAAGGGACTTCAGATGTTGGGTTTCTAAGTATGTATTTAAAAAAAAAAGTCGAATATGGAGGGTTTTAGGAACAAACGACTGACAGATTTATGTTAAGCCACTAGACAAACTAAGCACTGGGAGTGGAGGTCCATATAAGGTATCTACCTACCAAAGTCATGCTTCCATCACTTAGTCAACATTAACAAATCTTATAAAGAAAAATTCCCCAGCAGAATATTTATCTGAATAAGTGTAGGCAACAGTAGCATCTAACAACAAAGCTGAAAGCAGACCGACTGGATTGAAGATCCTGTATTCAGACTGGCAGCAAGATGTTCTCAGGATCTTATGCTCCTGTGTCTGCTCATGTACCTGTATGCCCACAGGCGTAGGTCATATATCAAACCTACAAGTATATGGGCAGTTAATGGCTTTGGTTTGCTAGCATTGCTAGCAGGATGTTAGGTTACTTTGGTGGGATAACACAATGCTACTGGAATAATGCAACAGTGATCTAAGGAAGGACGTATAAAAATTCCTTTCTGATAGGTGATTTCAACTATCTACAAACTAAATGGAACACATATACCACAAAGGATGAGAATGCCCCAATATTCCTAAATTAGTATATGCTATCTACCATGTACAAATAGTCCACCAGGAGTCAAAATCTTCTTTGTTCAAATCTGATCCCAAATTAGTACTCATTCAGGTAATCTAAACTCAGAGTAAATACCCCTGAATTCAAGAATTTTAAGAAGAAAAACTTATTAAATTGACACAATAAGTTCTCAAAATTCAACTGCAAGATTTCTTATTCACTTTTAGCTTCGCCTGTCACTTATGCCATGGAATTTAATAAACAGTATATACCAGGTCATCCTAATCAGAACCAAATAATACTGGGGAACAAAAATGCAATCTTGGTGGAATACCAATGTCAATATCTCTATAATAACAAAACTAATTTAGGCCTGTGATAAATCCATCTAGCCACATAAAGACTCTTATCAAAAAGAAAATCACAAATTTGAAAGTCAACATAAAGAAGATCAAAGCAGAACCCAAATTAAAATTAGGGTTCAACATCAAGGATAATCATAAATCGTACTTTAACTATATACCAGACAATTAACTATCATACAACAATGCTCTGCATTAATTCATAACAGCTACTGCCTGCTCAGCCCCTAAGATATACTGCTAATATACCTGCAAATAAACTTGGTGCCAACTTCACACCAGAAACAGTCTCTGAAATTTCACAAATTCCCTGTATGCCTTCAACCCCCCCCCCCCCCAAACATTACTGTAGAACATGCCCTAACTGCACTCTCTAGGGACCCTTAATTAACAATGCCAAACATGCATTTTCTGCCCCCCAAAACACAACTGTTCCTGAGATATGTAAAATGAATGTCAATATGCCACTTCGTAAAGATCCCTCAGATCCCACGAACTATAGACCCGTCAGCCTAAGTCTAATTTACAAAGTCACAGAACATATAACATCTGATTTCATAAGCTCTGACATTAAAAAAATATTCCTCTTGATCCACAACTAAATGGTTTTGTTAAAGGAGGATCAGGTATTGTTAATTTAATAAACTTCAACAAGAATGTCAGTGAAACTATAGGTAGTAGCCATGCAGTTCATACAGCATACCTAGGTCTGCCCAAAACCATTGACACTATTCTCCAGGCCTAAATACAGATTCTTATCTTGTAAGATTGACAGCAAACTGATTGTCAAAGAAAACCCAAATAATAATAATAACAATGTTGTTGTTGTTTGTCTTTCGGCTTTTCCCGGTAAGGGGTCGCCACAGAGGAACTCCGGTCCACTAATGATTGGGAGTAGATTTTTACGAAACACTGAGGTGCCAGCTCGACGCCCAACCTTCAACGAAGGCATGCAAATTTATGCACACGTCTTTCGAATGCTACCCAACCACGGGGAGGACATGCAGACTCCACACAGAAGGCACTCCCAAGCCCAGCTGAGAATCGAACGGGAGAACCTCTTGCTGTGAGGTAACAACGCTACCGCCGTGCCACCCGGCATATAATAATAATAATAACAATAATATTAGTAACAATAATAATAGTAATAATAATACCCATTTGTTAACCAGGTAGACTGACTGGACCAAGTCCCTTTTCATGGGTGACCCAGGAGCAATTTCTGATTAAGTGACTTGCTCATGGTCACACATTAGGCAAATGAGAGCTATGGGAATCAAACCCTATACCAAATGAACTACAGCTCACATCCTCAACTGCTTCACCAACTGCCAGACAGTTAATGTATCAAGTCATCAAAAACAAAAAGGTGACTAGTGCCATTTTCAGGGTTCAGTACTAGGACCCCTTGAAGTTCCAAATCATCACCCCAGACATATGGCTAAGTAAATTTGCCAATGCCTGCTAGCTAGATGCTGTCAATGGCCCAACATCCAATACAATAGTAATACAGCAAGGGCTAAACCATACACATCAATGGTTTAATAGAAATGGTGTAGCACTGTCACCCTTGTTAAACAAGTCTCAACGGCATCACACGGTATAGACAGCACCTTACTCTAGACCAATATGGTCATCAGAGATCATGGCATTTTTATTAAAAACTCCATATCCTTTGGCCACCACGTAGCAACAGTAGTCAGGAAATTTTGTCTACTCAATTAATTAAGCTATCTTAATAGGCACTGAGCATGGAAATCTTTACAGGTCATTTGAATACAACAATCACAAATGTTTACAGACTTAGCACCACAGTTGATATTTTCATCCATGCTGATGAGGAAACCAAAAGCTTTAACAATGTTGAAGAAACATTGCAAGCAATGAAAATTACAACTAAGACCATAACAAAAATAAACTGAAGTCACAACAAAATAACATTTCATTCTGGACAGTAAAGATATGAAACTTCCTAACTTCTCTGTAGCCAGATTAGAGGATATGGACATTTTAAGACAATGTAGCAACTGTCTCATGTTTACCGACAACCAATTAATCCTTAAAGAAGTAGACACATTATGCGAGAGGTTTACTTACACAATGACACTGGAGATTAAACTCTTGCATATAAGCACATATCAGATTGTCGAAACCATGCACACAACCCCCCACCACACACAGCATACGACACACAAATAGACTAATGTATGTTCAGGCACTCAAAAGGAATGTTCCTAAACAACAAAGATTGCCTAGACTGCCCACTGCCAAAGCTATGCCTCAGCAAGCCCAAAAGCACTCAGAAAATGCAACAACTAATACCACAAATACTGTCATTCACAGTGAAGCCCTAAACACTAAGACCCTAAGATAAGCAAACACACTTCCCAGGACGCTTGTTATAGTGGACTCCATTGTACAATATACTGATGTCCCTCTAACCAGGCTGACAAGGAGAAGATAACTGCTAGTTGTTTATCTGAAGCTAGGATCCACAAAATCACGCACACGGTTAAGTAATTACACCACACGTATCAGTACAATTCCATCATAGTCCACACGTATGTGTAAATGACCTGAGATGTACCTCCCTAGACCATATGAAGAAAGGACATTATGGAGCTTTCGAACTGTGTGTCTCCGGCTAGTATGAGCCTAGCATTAAGCAGCATATTACCATCACCGAGGATGATACTACAATATGAGCATGACTTCAATAACTGGCTGCCTTTCTGGAGTCATTCTAAGGGGATCCAATATTTTTCAGCTTGGGAGGACATGGTTAACAGAAAACACTGTTTTGCCAAGGAAGGTCTCCACCTTTCCTAGGCTTTCAAATCCTGGCTAAAACTTTATCCACCATTACAGTGCCTTTTTAGGCAATGCCAAATTGACAAACCTACCAACATTGCAAAATCAACTCAAAAGAACCTCAAGGTGTTACTGTTCAATGCCAGGAGACAAAATAAACTACACGCCCCCCAGGCTCTCCACACACGTGAGAATATATACATCTGTTCAGTTACCAAGACATGGCTTAAAGCGACACAGAGCACTCCAGCAATGCAATGTTTCAGTGCATTCGACACTTTTAGACCAGCAGCTGCCCAGCCAAGGCCTAAAGATGGAAGTGTCTTAATATACATCAATGACAAACATATCTCTAGGTTAAACAAAATCCGAACCATATCCTAGCCAACTACAGGTCACCCTCCATATCTGAAGAAGCTCATTATACATACTTGGACCTATTGTAGACACTTACCATCCAACATAACACACTACTCATTGGAGACTTTAATTACTCCTCTATAGATTAGAAACCCTACACAGCCTCAAATCTACAGGCACAGAGATTTCTGGATTTCGTAAATACAAACATCCTAGACCAAATAGTGAACATGTTCACTAGAGGCTCCAACATACTGAACATTGTGCTCACAAATATGGCAGAATGCTAAACCCACCAACCCCCCAATGTGTCATCCTCCCTGGTGAGGTCTGACAATGCAGCTGTCTCCTTTAAAATCAAAATGAACTCCATAATCCCATCAAAACCAGTAAGAGTTAGGAACTGTTCCAAAGCAAATTACCTTTTACTAATTGAGGGTTTGTTAAAATTCAAAGCCGCTCCAAACACTGAGAATACAGCAGCCTGTTTTGAATTGCTCTCTGAAACTCTGTATAACCATTTTAATGGCTGCACAGGGGCTGCTGTACCTACCAGAAGCAAGCCCAGGACTAGCCCCAGAAACAAACTGCCCTGGTGGCATCCTAAATTAAACAGGATATACAACAAAAGGAAAAAAAATTGCAGCAAAAATCAGGAAGGGTAATTCTTGTAAAATTAAAAACTCTCTCAGCATACTAAATAAGCAACTAAGAGGGCTAATTTGGTCAAAGTCAACTTTAAGACAGCCTCCCAGATGAAAGATAGTCATAAGGCCTTCTTTAGCTATGTCAGAAACTTCAATAGCAGCACACGCAATGTGCTGAAAGTACAGTTGTGTACACTTACCATAAATATAGATGTTCAAGTGTATTCACTGTTGTAGTCATCACATTTGGGTTATCCCTGCCAGGGTAGCCCTCAGTCGGCTGGAATACCAGAGGTTTAGTATTTCTGCATCAGCTGCTGTCACTCTAGGACTAACGTCAGGTCTTCAGTGGTATAGAAACAGGCAGCCGACACCATTACATCAGTTTTTCTTCCCCTAACTGTCAGGAGCCCTCAATAGGGAGCTAGGTCATGGTGGAAGAACACCACTAGTAGAATGTAAATACCAAAAATTCCTTGTAAGGAGAGAGAGAGAGAGAGAGAGAGAGAGAGAGAAGACAAGGGGGATGGAGGGAAATCAGGACTGCAACAGTGAATATACTCAAACATCTACATTTATGGCAAATGTACACAACTGTACTATGTTCTTCGTGTTTCACTGTTGCAATCATCACATTTGGGTTGATTCCCAAAGTTGAAGAAAAGGGTGGAGGCAGTCAATAGGACTGGGGGCTGGCTATGATGCCCTGCAAGACTGCAGTGGCAAAGCCTGTCCTGGATTTGGAGAAGATAGGCAGGTGGTAATGCTTGGTGAAGGTATGAACAGATGTCCATGTTGCAGCCTCCAGGATGTCCCTGGTGGGGACCCCTCTGAGGAAAGCTGCAGAGATGGAGGTTGCTCTGGAGGAATGTGTCCTGACCCCCTTGGGGGGAGGTTTTCTGTGCTGTTTGTAGCAGTAATGGATGCAATTGTGCTATCCATTTGGAAATTGTTTGTTTGGATATTGCCTTGCCCTCTGCTCCTGCAGCGAGCTGACTAGCAATTGATCAGTTTTTCTAAAAGGTTTAGTCCTGTCTAGGTAGAATCTGAGTGTCTGTGCACATCTAGAGAGTGCAGAATCCTTTCCCCTTTGTTTTGTGGGTTAGGAAAAAAAGGTGGGCAAATGAATGGTTTGATTGATAGCCAGACTGGACACCACTTTTGGCATGAAGGCTGGGTTAGTCCTGAGGAGGACCCTGTCAGTATGGAAAATGATGACTGGCTCTACAGCCATAGGTGCTTGCAGCTCTGATACTCTTCTAGCTGAAGTGGTGGCCAGAAGCAAGGCTGTCTTCCAAGAGAGAAATTTTAACTCTGATGAAGCTGCAGGTTCAAAGGGGGCAGGGTAAGCTTTTCCAACACAAAGTTTAGGTCCCAAGCTGGGGTAGGAGCTCTTCTGGTTGACCTCAAGTTGTTAGCCCCTCTTAGGAACTGTTTGATGAGAGGGTGCAAGAAAAGAGGTGGCTCTGTGCTGAAATGAGCAGAGATGGCAGAGGTATGAATTTTAATAGAAGAGAAGGACAGACCCTTGGTGTAGTAGGATGAGAGGTAAGAAGGGCTGTGCCGTTCCGGCTCCCGTAGCCTGGATCCAGGGTGCAAAACTTTTTCCACTTGTCAGCATAAGACTTTCTAGTGCTGGGGCATCTGGCCTCACATATAACATCTAGAACATGTTTGCTTAGACTGATAGCTTGAGGAGAGGTCAAGGAATAAGCCAGGCTGTCAGATTGAGAGTCTGCAATTGGGGATGCATGAATTCTCCATTCCTCTGGATGAGGAGTGTTGGGATCTGAGGTAGCTGCCATGGTGGCAGGGGTGAAAGGCTGAGCAGCAGTGGGTACCAGTGCTGGCATGGCCAGTCTGAGGCAATCAGGATTGTCCTCGGTTTTTCCTCCCTTATTTTGAGCAGTACCCTTGAAATGAGTGGTAGAGGGGGAAATGCATAGAGCTAGACATTTACCCACTGGAAGGATAAAGCATCCACTTTCCAAGCCTTGCTGTAAGGTTCCCTGGTGCAGACTTTGCTGAGCTGATGATTGGAGTGGGAGGCAAACCTTCGGGGTGCCCCATTTCTGGGTTACAAGGGTGAAGGTTCTTTGATCTAGCTGCCACTTGTGTGGGTCTAGCAGGTTTCTGCTTAAGTTGTCTGCCAGAGAGTTTAAAGAGCCTGGAAGGAATTGTGTTAACAGGTGTAGTTGCATGGCTGAGGCCGTGTGCCAAAGGGTCATGGCGAGCCTGCACAGAGGATAGGTTTCTGCTTAAGTTGTCTGCCAGAGAGTTTAAAGAGCATGGAAGGAATTGTGTTAACAGGTGTAGTTGCATGGCTGAGGCCGTGTGCCAAAGGGTCATGGCGAGCCTGCACAGAGGATAAGAGTGAGCCCCTCCCTGATTGCTGATATACCACATCACCATGGAGTTGTCTGTTTTGAAAAGTAGATACCCCCAGGAGAGTAGGGGTCTGAAAGCTGTCAGGGCATGATGAACAGCTAGCATCTCTTTTTGGTTAATGTGCAGATGTATTTGATTTGGGCTCCATTGGCCCTGAATGCACCTGCCATCCAGGTGTGCACCCCTGGCATAGTCTGATGCGTCTGTGGTGAGGGTCAGGGCAGCATGGGTTTGTGAGAAGGAAAGTCCCTTGTTGTGGTAGCATGCTGCTGCCCACCAAAGAAAATCTTTCCTTAGACAAGGTATCATTGGTATAAGAGCTTCCAGGTCTTGAGATTACTGACACCAAAGGCTTTTTAGGTACCACTGCAGTTTCCTCATATACAGTCTGGCATATTGAAAGAGTAAAATGCAAGAAGCCATGAACCTGAGAGCTTGCAGGATTTTCCTTGCAGATTACTGGGTCATGGTGGCTAGTTGAGAGAAGTAGGCTGTCAGGTAGGTTTGTTTTTCTGGAGTAAGGAATGCCATCTGGGATACTGTGTCCAGGCTTGCTCCCAGGAATACAATTTTTTGTGTGGGTACTAGTTTGGATTTCTTTTCATTGACAGTATACCCCAGGGAGTTCAGTAGGTCCTTTACAAAGGTCAGGTGCTTTAGCAGCTTTTCCTGACTGACTGCCTGAATCAGGCAGTCGTCTAAGTATGGGTAAATTTGACTATCTCTTTGTCTGCAAAAAGCAATGGCGGGAGCTAGACATTTTGTGAAAAATCTGGGAGCAGTGGATAAGCTTAAGGGAAGCACAGAGAACTGAAAGTGCAGTGATCCTGCTCTGAAACGTAGGTATCTCCTGCATGATTCCCTGAATGGGATGTGTAGGTAGGCCTCTTTTAGGTCTAGGGTGGCTAACCAAGCATCCTTGGAAAGCATAGGAAGAAGCTGCTGGAGGGTGAGCATTTTGAATTTTGGTATCACCAGACAGTGTTTAGAAGGGATAGGTCGTGGATGGGGCACCATGTGTCCTCTTTTCTGGGTACCAGGAAGAGTCTGGAGTAGAAACCTTGGCCTATCTATTCTGCAGGAACATGCTCTATTGCCCTCATAGAGAGGAGGGAAAGGACTTGCTTTTTGGCTTCTGCCCGCTGGCTTGGGGGAAGATCTGGGAACCCTTTTGGGGTTGGCAATGTGTGGAAATAAAATTTGTATCCCTGGGACACTATGGTGAGGACCCAGCGGTAGTTGGTAATGGTGGACCAGGTGCTTGCATGGAAGGAGAGTTTTCCTCCTAGGGGCAAGTGCAGGTGGGCAGAGGGAGGGGGTGGAAGTGTAAAGACAATGTGAGCTCTTATCATAAGGGGGTGGCTTAGCACTCCCTGGTTTTGAAGAGGAGGAACTCCATTGCTTAGATCACTGCATTCCCTGGGGCTGTCTGGGGGCCTGCTTCCCCTGGGTCTGGGCTGAGCTGCCCGGGGAGGGGGGGGGGCATGAAAGGACCAGCGCTTGGAGGGGCAATGCCTACTGAACTTCGGTGGCTGAACCTGTAAGACGTCTTCAACTGTCTGCATAGATTTAGCTTTTTCTTCCATCCTTTTTAAGAACTTTTCTGCCTTGGTGCCAAATAAGTTGCCTTTGTGCAAGGGTGCGTCCAATAATTTGAATTGAACATGGTCTGGCAAGGTCTGTTCCTTAAGCCAGGCATGTCTTCGAAGTACAGAACCAGTGACTGCTGCCCTGCAAGATGCTTCTAGGGCGTCAAAACCACATTGTAAGGTGTGCTTAGTTACTTGACTTGCAGAATGCAGTAACTCTTGTAACTCTATTTTCTGCACAAGCAGGGAAAGAAAATATTTTTTGTTTGAGGAGTTACATGGTATGTTGCTGATATTTCAGCATATGGAACTGACAATTTAATGCTTGCTCTAATAGCAAGAGTAGCATAGGTATATACTTTTTTACCCCATCTGTCTAATGCTCAGGAATCCCTATCTGAGAGGGGTGGGATTCTTAGCTGAAGTTTCTTTGATTCCTTTAGGTCCTTGAGAGATGACCTCGGGATCAGCAGTAGGATTTTTGAAAATAAATTTGTGAGAGTCAGGGACTCTTTAGTACCTGTCAGGTTTCCTGGGAGCAGTAGGGAGGGTGTCAGGGGTCAGACTGGATTCCATAGAAACATCATCCACAACATACAGGACAGGAGGAATGGCCAGAGATCTGTGCTGTGGAAGATCTAAGAATTCCCTGAGTCTCTTTTTTGACTGAAGACAGTCCTGACATTCCCATTGGAAATGCTCCCTTAAAGTATGTAGGGTTTCCCCAAAGGAAAAGTCCTCGAGTGAAGAGGCTGAAGGTATGGATTCCTCTGCACCAGAATCCTCATAAGTAGAGAGGGGTTGCATGTCTTCATATTCAGATGCATCAGAGTCATCGGACTCCTGTTCAGATAAAACCACTAAGGACAAGTCTCTTTTTCTTTTGGAAGGGATACCCTGGCTTCCCCTGATAAGCATTATAAGGTCTTCTGCCATTTTAAGCATTTGAGACTGAGGCATGGAAGCAGGTGCCTGAGTTTGGGTCGTCAGTTTTTTGGGTGTGGTTCGTACCCTGTGTCTTAGAAACTCAGTTGTTTTTGAAAGAACTGTAGACACGCAAGAAGTCATTGGTCTATGTCGAGTATCGGTAGTGAGAACTACTTTCTCGGAAGCCGGTGCCTGCTTAGTGGCTCTGGACCCATCCAAGGTAGAGCCATCTGCAGGAATCTTAGTCGAAAAAGAGTCTCGTGGCATACTGGACTCTGAAAGGATCTCTGTAGAGGCCTGCAAATCCACAGAAGCGGGCATCAGGGGCTGCGAAAGCACCTCACTGAGGACCGGAGAACTGAAGACTAGCTTAACAGAAGCATCACCAGCAGTTTTGGACCTATGGGGTCTGTCTCTGTCTTTATTCTTATGTTTTTTCGGAAGATCAGTTGTCGGATAGCTTACCGAAGCCATATCAAAATTCGAGGAGTGATAGCAAAAATATCTATTGATAATAAGGGCCCGACAAAGTACAGTTGTGTACACCTACCATAAATGTAGATGTTCGAGTGTCTTCACTGTTGCAGTCATAATTGTAGGGTATTCCTGCCGGCAGGCAGCCCGAGGTCGGCCAGAATTCCAAAGTCTGGGTCCGGCGTCAGCTGCTCTAGCAAGTACCCTGACGTCAGAGCGCAGAGGTATAAAGCTGGTAGCCGACGCCTTCTCCAGCCTTTCTTGCCCCAGATGTCAGAAGCCCCCCAAAACACCAAAAGGTGTCCAAAGAGGAACACAAATACACCACAAAAGAAGTGGAAGAAAAAACAACAAAAATAAGAGGGGACTGGTGGAGGAACACGACTGCAACAGTGAAGACACTCGAACATCTACATTTATGGTAGGTGTACACAACTGTACTATGTTCTTCGTGTTTCACTGTTGCAGTCATAACTGTAGGGTAGAATCCCAAAGCTGTGAATGAGGGAGGAGGTTATGCAGAAGAAGGGGCAGCTAGAAGACCCTGCAAAACAGCAGAGGCCAAGCCTGCCCTAGACTTAGAATACAGAGGGAGATTATAGTGCTTAGAAAAAGTATGCACTGAACTCCATGTGGCAGCTTCCAAAATGTCCTTGGTAGGAACTCCTCTGAGAAAGGCTGCTGAAGTGGCAACTGCTCTAGTAGAATGACTTCTAACAGAACCTGGAATCTGTTTGCCATAGTGAGAGTAACAAAACCTTATTCCATGAGCAATCCATTTGGAAATAGTTTGTTTAGAAATAGCCTTACCTAGAGAACTGGAGGCATAAGAGATAAGCAATTGATCAGATTTTCTGAAATCTTTAGTTTTGTCCAGGTAAAATCGTAATTGTCTGTGTACGTCCAATGAATGTAAGATCCTTTCCCCTTTATTTTGAGGATTTGGAAAGAAGGTGAATAGTCTGATTTAGAGCCACCTTCGAAATCACCTTAGGCATAAATGTTGGATTGGTCCTCAATGAAACTCTGTCTTGGTGGAAGATAATATATGGTTCCACAGCCATGAGAGCTTGTAACTCTGAAACCCTTCTGGCAGAAGTCAATGCTAATAAAATAGCTGTCTTCCAGGATAAGAACTTGATATCCGAAGCCGCAGCAGGCTCAAAAGGAGGCAAAGTAAGTTTCTCCAAGACATAATTAAGATCCCAAGCAGGAACAGGAGGAGTTCTGGGAGGTCTTAAATTCTTGGCCCCTCTCAAAAATTGTCTCACCAGCTGGTGAGAAAAGATGGGAGGATCAGTGTTGAAATGAGCCGAGATAGCAGAAGCATGAATTTTGATGGATGAAAATGAGAGGCCTTTAAACAAAAGGTCAGAAAGGTAAAGCAAAATGGAGGAAATAGGCAAAAGAGCGTTGGAACCTCGATCCTGCAT
The DNA here is from genome assembly GCF_019279795.1 of Protopterus annectens. NCBI lineage: Eukaryota > Metazoa > Chordata > Ceratodontiformes > Protopteridae > Protopterus > Protopterus annectens. The sequence continues at coordinate 1,355,619,037 of NC_056725.1, forward strand.
CCAAATACAAAATCTTTTCCATTTAGAAGCATAAGATTTTCTAGTGCTAGGCTGCCTAGCTTCTAAAAGAACATCCAAAACTTGTTTGGGAAGAGCAGAAGGAATCAAAGGCCCTTGTAGAGCCAAGCTGTCAGGCATAGAGTCGTGATTTGAGAGTGTAGCATCTGACCCTGATGCTGGGACAGAAGAGAAGGGATCAGAGGTAGAATCCAAGGAGGTTCCAAGAATAGGTGTTTTAAGGTTGGATACCAAAACTGCCGAGGCCAATTTGAAGCTATCAGAATGATAATCTTGGGTTTGTCCTGTTTTATTTTCAGTAACACCCGAGGCAGAAGAGGAAGAGGAGGGAAGGCATATCCCGAAAGATTCCTCCAGCTGAATGACAGGGCATCCACTTTCCAAGCTGCTTTGTGGAAGGACCTGGTGCAAAAGAGGCGCAACTGATGATTGAGATGGGATGCAAACAGATCTATCTGAGGACAACCCCAAACTACAGTAATCTTGCTGAATAAGCTGGGGTCCAGCATCCATTCGTGAGGATCCAAAAGGTTTCTGCTTAGGCTGTCTGCTAAGAGATTCTGTTTTCCTGGAATGAATTGAGCTTGAAGATGCAGATTCAGATTTAGAGCCGTGTCCCATAAATTCATGGCTAGTCTGCAAAGGGGGTAAGAGTGAGAGCCCCCTTGCTTGTTTATGTACCACATGACTGTGGTATTGTCTGTACGAATCAAAAGAGGCCCTGGATTCAAAAGATTCTGGAAGGCTAGAAGAGCATTTTGGACTGCCAACATTTCCTTCAAGTTGATGTGTCAGAGAAGATGCTTCTTTGTCCAAGAGCCCTGCTGGCAAATATCTAGAAAATGAGCTCCCCAAGCATAATCCGAAGCGTCCATGGTTATGATCTGAGAAGGTTGAGGCAGACGAAAGGGATTCCCCTCGTTTAAAGCACAAGCCCCGGACCACCAAAGGAACTCCTTTTGGAGGCAGGGGATCAGTGGAATCATTGTGTCCAGACTGTGGTAATGCTATGACCATACACTCTTTAGGTACCATTGAAGTTTTCTCATATGAAGCCTTGCATTTGGAATCAACAGGATGCAAGAAGCCATGTAGCCCAATGCCTGCAGGAATTTCCTTGCAGTGAGCTGAGTTAAGGTAGCCAAGGTTTTGAAAATTGAGGCCAGCTGTAGTTGTTTTTCTGGAGTGAGAAAGGCCCTTTGCAAGCTTGTATTTAGAAGAGCTCCCAAAAAGATCATTTGCTGAGAGGGGATCAAATGTGACTTTTTTGTGTTCACTGAAAATCCCAGTAGAAGGAGAAGACGTTGAACAAAATGCAGATGCTGAAGTAGAAGGTCTTTGCTGTCCGCCTGAATAAGGCAGTCGTCCAGATAGGGGTAAATTTGAATCCCTTGGAGTCTGCAGTAAGCTACTACTGGAGCCAGGCACTTGGTAAAGACTCTGGGCGCAGTAGATAAGCCAAAGGGCAGTACAGAGAATTGAAAGTGCCTCGAACCTGCCTTGAATCTGAGGTATTTTCTGCGTTCCTGCCTGATGGGAATGTGCAAGTAGGCTTCCTTTAAATCCAGTGTCACCATCCAAGCATCCTGGGAGAGCATTGGAAGAAGTTGCTGTAGAGTAAGCATCTTGAATTTTGGAATTTCCAGAAAGGTGTTTAATACTGAAAGATCCAGAATAGGTCTCAATGAGTTTTGTTTTCTTGGGACCAGAAATAGTCTTGAGTAAAAACTTTTCCCATCTCTAAAAGTGGAACAAGCTCTATGGCTCTCATGGTCAATAAAGCGTCCACTTGATTTAAGGCCTCTGACCATTGAAGTTTTGGCAGATCTGGCCAACCGATAGACCTTGGCAGAGTATGAAAGTGGAATTTGTAGCCTCTTAAAATCACGTCTAGAACCCATTTGTCTTGGGTAATATGAGTCCAATTTTGGTAGAAAAGAGAAAGTTTTCCTCCGAGAGGGGCTTCCAGGTAAAGAGGACCTGTAGCCCAGCCGAGAGAGTCATTGGGTCTGCTTCCTTTGTGATTGAGATCTGTCTTCTCCCCTTCTAGGGGATGAGGCAGACCATTGTCTGGACCTGTAAGAGGCCTGAGCCTGAGCCCGACCTCTGGAGCATCTATATCTTTCCCTTTGAGGCCTGTCAGACGTGGGAAAGGACCAATTTTTGGAGGGCCAATTTCTAGAAAATCTAGGGGGCTGAACTTGTAAGAAATCTTTAACAGTCTGCATAGATTTTGCTTTATCCTCCATCTTTTTAATAACCTCCTCAGCTTTAGATCCAAACAAAACATCATGCTGAACAGGGGCATCTAACAATTTAGCCTTAACTTGCTCAGGAAAATTCTGCTCTCGAAGCCAAGCGTGTCTCCTGATAACAGTACCAGAGGCTGCAGCCCTACAAGAAGCCTCCAAGGCATCAAAACCACAATGTAAACTATGTTTACTAACTTGTTCAGTTGCATGCAGTACATCCTGTAATTCCTTGTCCTCTGCACATGCAGGAAAGGTAGAAAGTTTTTGTTTTAAAACAGACAAAAGAAATTGCTGATACTTGAACATATGAAACTGGCAATTTAAAGCTCTAATAGAAAGAGTAGCAGAAGTATACACCTTTTTGCCCCATCTGTCCAAGGCACGAGAATCCTTTTCAGAGGGAATAGGATTTTTAGATGCAGCGGCCTTAGCAGCCTTGGAACCCTGAGAAATAGTTTCAGGATCTGCAGCAGGGTTCTTGAACAAAAATTGATGGGAATCAGGAACTCTATAAAATCTATCCGGCTTAGAAGGAGCAGGCGGAAAGGAATCAGGATTCAGGTTAGCCTCAGAGAAGGCATCATCCACAATATCAAGAACAGGAGGAATAGCCAAAGGTCTGTGTTGTGGGAGAAGGAGAAATTCCCTAAGTCTCTTCTTGGAAGCGGAATAATCCTGACCTTCCCAATGAAAATGCTCTCTCATCTCAAGCAAGGTTTCCCCAAAAGAAAAATCTTCAGGGGGAGAAGCAGAGGGAATAGAGTCCTCTGCATCAGAATCCTCATAAGGAGGAAAAGAATAATCCTGATCCGAGGAAGAAACTGAAGACACAGAAGCCTGATCAGAGGAATCATAAAGAATATCCTGTCTAAGCCTTTTTTCAGGAGGAGGGTGAGAACCCCTAATCACAGTAAGCAAATCTTCAGCCATCCTTAATAATTGCTTCTGGGTCTTGGGAGCTGAATCCGAAGAAGCTTGAGAAGAAACCCTTGGTTTAACAGGAGTCTTTGACTTTGCCTTTGCCTTTGTAGAAATGGTGATGTGAGAAGGCCTGAAAACCCCTTCAGAAGCCGGTACCTGCACAGCGGTTCCGGACCCATCTGAAGGAGCGACGTCCGAAGGTCCTGCAGCAGATAAAATACTGGGCCTAGTTGGCTCCCCATGGGAGTCCGTGTCGGCCATCGGTTCCGAAGTGGCTGACGACAGGGGCTGCAAAAGTGCCTCACTGACGACAGCCGAACCCGAAGCTGGCTCCGGCTGCAAAGTATCCTGTTTGGACCTCGGAGGCCTATCCTTGTCCTTGCGTTTTTTGTGAATTCCGGTTGTCGGTATAGTATCCGACGACATCCTATAATTGAACCATCTACCAAAATAATTCAAGGCCCAATTGTACCTACGCTTAATCATACGAGAATTAAACCTGGCACAAAACCGACAGCAAGAAACGTCGTGGTCAGGGCCTAAGCAAGGAAGACAGTAAGAGTGGAAATCTTTATGAGGTATTTGTTTTCCACACGATATACAATTATTAACTTTTTCTGACATCGGAGGAACAAGAAAAAGGTTTCCCCAACGGGGTACTTAGCTTGAGAAGAGAAGAAAAAAGTCTTTGGACCAACGACAAGCAAAACACGTTGTTCAAAATCCGCCAACCAACAACTTGCGAGCTGCTTTCCACCGCACGGCAAGAAAGACTGGGGAAGATGGCGTCGGCTGCCAGCTTTATACCTCTGCGCTCTGACGTCAGGGTACTTGCTAGAGCAGCCGACGCCGGACCCAGACTTTGGAATTCTGGCCGACCTCGGGCTGCCTGCCGGCAGGAATACCCTACAGTTATGACTGCAACAGTGAAACACGAAGAACATCGTATAGTTCTGGTGTTGAACAAAGCACAAAAGCGACAGCGGGGGATGTCGTGGTCTGGGCCTAAACAAGTGATGCAGTAGGAATGAAAGTCTCGGTGTGGTATTTGCTTTTCACAGGCGAGACAATTGTTAACTTTTTCTGACATCGGTTAGAGCAAGAAAAAGGACCCCCAATGGGGTACGTAGCTTTAGAAGTCTTCAACTTCAATTCAGAAAAGAAAATCTCAGGTAGCGGCAGACCGGCACTCGTGCGAACTGCTTCTGCTTTGGCCTCCTCGGCAAGAAAGACTGATGTAATGGCGTCAGCTGCCTGTTTTTATACCACTGATGACCTGACGTCAGTCCTGGAGTGACAGCAACTGACACAGAAATACTAAGCCTCTGGTATTTGGGCTGACTGAGGACTACCCTGGCAGGGATAACCCAAATGTGATGAGTGCAACAGTGAAACATGAAAAACATCTGGTGGTTAACAGTGCCTCATTCACCCAGCCTGTCAATATAGAAAATTTGTTAGCAGACAAATACAGTTCCAACTTTACCCACCCATCAAACATCTCCCAAAATACTCACAAACATACCCCCTTCAACTATAACTAGGGAGCATGTACTGCTTGCAATCGCTAAAGCCAAGAACAATGCATCAATGAGCCCTGGTAACATCCCAGGATGCCTCCTGAATGGCCTAAAATACAACTTATCAGGACTCCTGGATTCCTTATCTAACTACAGTCTTAAAACAGACTTTGTGCCATGGGAATGGAGGACTGTGACGGTCATCCCCCTTCATAAAGGAGGACCTTTAACAGATCCTAGAAATTGCCGACCCATTAGTCTGACTAGTCTTATTTGCAAAGCCATGGAAAGAATTATCATGGAAATTATCACCGAGGACATAGGAGACCTTCAGACACTGGATCCATCCCAGTTAGGCTTTGTCAGAGGAAGGTCATGCTTACTGAATCTTACGGACTACTTTGAAATGGTCACTAAGGCAATGGATGATACGAAAATGGTGCATACTGCTTACCTAGATCTGGCTTAAGCATTTGATACAATTCCCAATTCAGGCATTCTTAACAAACCTATGGAAATGGGTATAAACCCTGTTATAACACATTGGATAGCTAGCTGGATCAATGCAAGGACCCAGGAGGTCAGAATCAAATCTAGCCACCTCCACAAAAAGGTTGGACACCAGTGGAGTCCTCCAGAGCTCAGTGCTAGGCCCACTCTTCTTTGGCATCCATTTCTCAGATGTCAAACCCAGTGTCAAAGGCCTCTGACTGACCAAGTTCACAGATGACTGCAAACTGGGAGCAGTCACTTAATCCCCTCAACATGAGAACACCCTTCAGGAAGGTCTAACACAGACAAAAGCTTGGTGCCAAAGCCATGGCTTAAAACTCAATACCAAGAAATGCATTATAGTACCTTTTGGGAAGTCAGCCATCCCGGGTAAATACCTCATCAATAAAACACCCCTAAAAGTTGATTCACTATTAAAGGATTAGGGAACTCATACATAAGTCTTCAACCAACATGAGCCCGAGGTAGTAGGTTCATAGGTAGGTACTAGGCTAGCTGCCCGAACACATTTATAAGCCTAGCCAGAATGTGTTGGCTTTTGCTGCCCCCTTAGATTAGTTCCTTGTGCCTCTGTCAAGCAGAGTCACTGAAGTGATCCCTGGGGTAAACATTCTGTTTCCCATCCACTCATCAAGGTTTCTCTTGAAGAGTGCTAGTGAGGAGCTCTGCCTAATGTAGATTGGAATCTTGTTCCAAAGCATGGGAAGTCTCTGGGACAGGAATCTATCCCTCCAGCATGTCCTATTTATTGTTGTGGTGAGGTTTAGATCCCTAGAGTGAGTGGCTCGAGGGGATAAGCTTTTCTTTAGGTGGAGCATGACCATCAATTCTGGGTTGGACATGGCCTTATATGTCAGGCAGAGATCACCTCTGAGCAGGCGATATACAACAGAGTACAGCTGGAGTTTCTTCAGTCGAGTTGCATAGGGCATCTGTTTGAGGCCAGTGATCCTCTTGGTGAGGTACTTCTATGGTCTTTCCAGCTGTTTCAGGTGTCTTGTAAGGTACATCCCAAATGGGGCATTGTACTCTATGATGGGTCTGATGAGTAGAGGGGCACAATGACCTCTTTTTATCTGGATGCAAACCCTTCTGTGGTTAAGGTGGGCCACATAGAAGGATTTTCTTACCACTTTGGCAATGTGATTATCAAAGGAGAGATTACTATCTACTTGGGTCCCCAGATCCCTTATTACGTTTTCCGTATTAAAAGGACTACCACCTATGTGGTAGTTTGTGGGTACTTTGTTATTTCCAAAGGGAATAACTATGCACTTTTTGGCATTTAGCTTGAGCTCATGATTTTGACACCAGGTATCCGTCTCAGTGAGACCCTTTTAGAGGATGTCTGTGTCAGCCGGTGAGTCAGTTATAGCCCCTAGTTTGCAGTCATTAGTGAACTCGGTCAGCCATAGTCCTCCTGTGCTTGACTGTACCTCTGAGAAGTATATGCCGAACAGGAGGGGTCCTATGACTGTGCCCTGGGGAACGCCACTTGTAACCGGTTTAGGGTCAGGCCTAGCTCCCGCAATTATCACCATGTGGGTTCTGTCCGTGAGCCAATTAGCAACCATTCTTGTGACATAGGGGTTTATGTTCAGGCTGGTGAGCTTGTCTATAATACCAGAATGGGGAATGGTGTTGAAGGCCTTTGCGTGGTCTAGGTAGGCTGTGTGTACCACCCTTCCCTCGTCTATAGCCTTGGTAACTGTCTCAAAAAAGTCCACCAGGTTTAGGAAGCATGATCTGCCCTTAAAGCCGAACTGGGTAGGGTCCACTGTTTGGAGGCTCCCAATGTCTCTGTTAATGAGTTCCATGATGATGTGCTCCATAGCCTTGCAGACCAAGCTAGTCAGGCTTATAGGGCGATAGTTTCCGGGGTCTGTTGTGGCTCCACCTTTGTGGAGGGGAATAACTGTTGCTGTGCACCACTCTATCAGTACGTAACCTGTGGAGAGGCTGCGTTTGAACAGTGTGTTTAGGTAAGGGGTTAATTCGTCTTTGAGCTTGTGTAGGATGCAGCCTGGGACACCATCCGGTCCCATTGATGCTGTGTTTTTGGCTTTGGAGAGGGTTATTTTAACCTGAGTGTCTGTGATTTCAGGGGCTTTACATTCTTCTGGTATGGTTATGGGCACTTTTGGGGGTGAGAGGGGGGTGAAGTTTGCACTGAACCTGTCTGCCAGGATGTTGGCAATATCGGTTGGTTCAGTGTATTTTGTGCCATTCTGCACTAACTCTGATGGGAGTGTTGACCAGTTGTTCCAGGGCGTTTGAGTTTATAAATTCTAGGAAATGTTGGGCAAGGGAGTTAGTACTTGATTAGTTCTCCCAGTTAATGTTTGGGTAGTTGAAATCACCCAATATTAGGGTGTTTGGTAGGACCTTTATGCTACCCAGTGCTTCCAGAAATGCGGAATGGGGGTACTGGGACATAGTGGGTGATCTGTAGCAAGCTACAATTTGAATTGCAGTTTGCCCGTTGTTAGTTGCACGTGGATAATCTCTGAAGCATCATGCTGTGCCACTAACCTGGAGGTGTGGGTATCCTTAATGAATATGGATACTCCCCCGCCTTTTGTATTTCGGTCCGGGTTCTGTGGACAAAATGTATGGTATGAGTTGTAGCCTGGTAGTGCTGGGGTGCTCTCTGGAGCCTTAAACCAGGTTTCTGTTACTGCACATATATCGATTTTCTCCATACTGAGGAGTGCCTCGAGTGCATGCATTTTGAGGTTTAGACTTCTGGTATTGAGTAGTATTACCCTCAGATTTTTGTTACTTGTGCTATTTACAGCTGTGGGTTTGTCTCCTGAGCCTTGCCTAAAAAAGACAATATGGGGGTGGCAAGAGCCTTGGCCAGTATTCGAAAGTCTAAGGGTGACAGGTGCAAACCATCTCTAGTGAAGCAGTGTGGCTTGTCGAGCATGTCATCCCAGGGAGACAGACACTGGATCCTCTTTTAATGACACCAGAAACTTAGCCAATTGTTGAAATTGATAATTTTGTCTTTATACCTTGGTATCATTCTTGGTGAGGGCAGGATGCTACTCAGGGTCAGGGTCATACTGGCCTGGGCTAAGTGATCAGAGAGCTCTTCCATGTCTCGTTTCATGTAATCCAGGGAGGTACGGCTCAGGTCATTCACACCAACATGGACGATGACAGAGTCGTATTTGTACTTGTTCTGGAATGACCTGAGTGTTTGTGTTATGTGGCGGATCCTGGCACCCAAAAGGCAGCTAACAGTAACTTTCTCCTTATTCGGCATAGTAAGTGGGACGTCAGTGTGCCTGACTATAGAGTCACCTATTACTAGTATGTTGGGTATGTTATTTTGCCTTGAGGGCTGTGATTGCGTGGCACACTGGTTTTGTGAAGTATGTGTTTCATGGTTTGTGTTGGGGGGTGGAGGTTGCTTGGATGTCTGCTTTGGAGGGCTCTGTTGCTTTTGCAGATTTGTATTTAGAGCCTCTAGTATGTTTTTGTGTATTTATGTGTGTTTTTTACCGGTGCTGGTTTAAAGGATCTATGTGAGACTGGTGGTGTGATGCCACTATTTCCCTCCTCCTTTTGACTGTCTGATCCAGTCTTGGGTTGAGACAGCTTAGCCTCCGGTTTGGCTGTATAATTGCATCTCTCGCATGTATTAGTGTTTGGTGGTAGGAGGAGAGGGTTGTCTGTGTACATGAAGCAGTTGTTACATTTCCTCAAAATGCCCAGATTCACCAGTTGGACTGGAGAGTACACCTGAAACTGCCCTTTGGACATGCCTGGATAGGTACAGTAAACTGTTTTACTGAATGGCTGCTAAGGTCAAATAGAGAGCCTTGTCCTTCTGTAGTGTTAGGGTTTATAAGTGCTTGCTATGAGTTGTGATCAAGTGCTGGGCTTAGAAATGCATGGCTTGAATGCTTAAGTTGAAAGTTTGTCTAGTTCCAAGGGAAAAATTGAAGAAGAGACTTTGTGGAGCTGGGAATAGTTATACCCTATGCGGTTTTTATAGCAGGGAAATGAAAGAGAGAGAAATTAGCCCAAAATGGCCAATAAACTACTACTTTCTGACCTGAAACCACTCCTCCAGGGACAGATAAGCTGCTCAAAGCTCCCCCGTCTCTGACAGGTGAACACAGAAACTTTCTTATATCCAAGTAAGGTATGGGCAAACACAGAGATCTGTAACACAGCCCTGAATTCAGCACTAACCTGAAAATTGGACTATATTAGCCTAGAAAGGCAGGAAACAAGTATATATATTTTTTTTTCAGAAAAAAAGCAGATACAATCAAAAAACACTTTAAATGCGCATAAAAAGATGCTTATTATATATCTCAGTTCAGAGTTGTAGTCAATGTCCCTAGTAATAAATTAGGAAGAAACAGAAATACAGTAAAAGCAGATGAATAAAGTGCAATTTTATATATATATATATAAAAAAACAATACAAAACAAACAATCTGATTTAAACAAGTTACCCAATTAACTAGAAAAAAACAAAACTGAGCCCTGTTCCAGCAGTCTTCAATCAGACAAGTTCCAACTGCACACTCCTGCTACTAGGGTGCCGGGGAACATTTTCCAAAAAAGATGGCCTGGATCAGTGCTCAAGTTATACAAACAAAGCTAGATTCAGCAGGCCTGATTGTGGTCCTATGCTACAGCAACAAGGCACACCAATTTCAGAAAGAAACAGTTGGAATAAGCAGGCACAATAAGCCTGTGACCAGAAATTCCCAGCTCAGAAGGGCAGAATCCAGCCTCTCCTCCCACAAGAGTGCAGACCACAAACCTTCTTAGTGTAGAATAACTGGCCTGAAGCCCAAGTGCTTAAACCAGAACTAATACACTTTTAGAATAGCAGACACTGAGCTTTCAATCAGCCATTCGCAGCTTAGAAGGATGTAAGCTACCTGTCCTGCCACAAAACAGTGCAGACCACAAACATTCTTAATGTAAAACAACCAGTATAAGCCCAACTGCTTAAACCAAAACCTAGAATAACAGTTACAATTTAATCAGGCTACTAGCAAGCAGCAATAAGTGCAGTAGAATAAATAAAACTGAGTACTTTTAAGAAGAAGCAAAAGCAAAATAAAGGAGGAGGAAACACAAATACAGTAAAAGCAGATTAATTTTTTTTTTGTTAGTAAAGTGCAAGGAAAGATGAAGGAAGATCCTAAGTGGGTTGGCCTTCTCAAATCTTCTCTGTATTATGTAGAGTGAACACTAGACTCAGAATATGATCTCACTGCATTCGGTTAAGTGAGCAAATGAGATGGACTCAGGAGGAGTGTTCAATTAGAGACTTACAGGAGGGGTGGGCAATTCCAGAGCCACCACAGTAACACCAAAGCAAGAACTGGGAGGGGACAAAGAAGAAGAAGAATAAGTACAGTTGTACAGATTACAGAGATATTAAATCAAAATGCAGACAAAAAAATGAGAATAAACACTCTTTTCTCAATATCAGAGCTGCCAGTAGGTCAAGCTCTCTGCAGCAGACTGAGCAACAGGTATATCTGATTTAAAACACAGGACAGAAACAAAACAATACAGATGCAGGGATACTTTGGCTGGATTAAACTAGTTCTGAAAACTTAGTGCCACTAAGAAAACAGACAAGGCCTCTAGACAAAGGATTTCACGACAACTGAGGTCAACACTTAGAGAATATACAGCTATAACACACAAGAAGAAGAATACGTACAGTTGTACAGATTACAGAGGTATTAAATCAAAATGCAGACTAAAAATGAGAATAAACACTTATCTTTTCTCAAAATCACAGCTGGCAGTAGGTCAAGCTCTCTGAAGCAGCCTGAGCAACAGGTAAGCAAATCCTTTTACACTGCTCAACTTATAAACAAGGGCATGGCATCGAGGCCCAGACATGTCATCATATCACTGTACTCAGCTCTCATCAGACCCTTCACAGAGTATAAGGCCCACTTCAGTACGTGCATGACCAGACATATGCAGCAAATGAAATGCTAAAAAAGGTTCCTTACAAAATGAATAGATGCAGTAAAGACAATGTCCTGTGCCGATCTCTTCAAATCCCTGTCTGTTTACTTAGTATCATATAGACTTTTCAGAGGTGATCTTTGCTTGGAATACAAGGCATCCCTTGACCCTGTTCTCCGCAAAACTTAAGTAGAATTTTTTTTCACTGTACACTGCTCTTCTGTCCTGCATTTTTACCATATCACGGCTTATATAAACTGTTTTTTTTCTGAAATCATTGCACTTTGTTTGCTGTAGCATAGACTAGGTTCAGATCTGCTGAATCTAGTTTGTTTGTATAACTTGAGCACTAAACCAGGTCATCTTTTGTTGGAGAGGGTTTCCCTGCACCCTAGTGGCAGGAGTGTGCAGTTCAAACTCATCTGATTGAAAGTTGCTGGAGCAGGGCTCAGTTTTGAGCTTTTTTATTGGTTAATTTGTTTAAATCAGTTTGCCCTCATATGCGACATAAGCACTGTGTTTGTGTGGGTTTGTGCTTGTTTGCGCATCACTCACTGCCTAGCAGAGGTGGACACCCACTGGCGGTTACAGAAGCAAACACTTCTGCCTGCACAGCTTCCCTTACTACTCTGCTGGTACTCCATCAGTGATTTCTCACAACTGTCCCTCACTGATAGATGATACATTTAGCAAAGCTCCTGAGATACCAACACAGATCCTACCCACTAACCCTTCATATTTTTTGCCCACTTCTCTTGTCCTCTACTTTATCTGGTCCTTCCAGTCCTCTCCCTGTTTTCTGACCACACCAGCTTACCTAGTATTATGGACAGAAAATTTCCCAGTTTCTCCAGCCATCCTGGTCGACATGGGCATCCTGAGGCAATGTAGTAATTGCCTCATGTACACTGACAACACACTTCTTCTAGTCCACACAAATTCATTATGTGAGAGATGCAGCTCTATCAAGAACCTGGAATCCAGGTTCTCTCACTCGCCAGTCAGTTTGTCGGATACTAAGCAGGTCGTCAGTATGCACACCTCATCTACTGCACCTACCAAACAAACAACACATAAACCTAAATATGTGGATGTCCTTACCAAAAGCTTACCTAAACATCAGAGACCTCCCGAACACAAACACAAGCACAATTTACATAATACAACCTCTACAGAATAGGGTCTATATTAGAATATTGAAAGATGTAAACACCGAATGTTTAAATGTCGAACTGTATTCAGCGAAAGCTGAAAATATCGAAGCAACAGAAAACCAAATTTTTTTCCTAGGGAAAGAATTTGGTTGTCCATTTCTGTTGTTTTGGTATTTTCAGCACTGTGGTGGAAAGTTACGGGTTGGGTTCAGGTAAGTGTGTGATTGAGTGTGGGTTAGGTTAGTCAGGGTTAGGGTGCGAGTTAGGTACGTGTGTGATTATGTGGACGTGAGGGTTAGGGTGGGTTAGGTGAGTTAGGGCGCGGGTTAGGTATGTGTGCGATTGTGTGGATGTGAGGGTTAAGGTGGGTTAGGTGAGTTAGGGTGCAGGTCAGGTAAGTGTGCGATTGTGTGGACGTGAGGGTTAGGGCGGGGTAGGTGAGTTAGGGTTAGGGCGCAGGTGAGGTGAGTGTGCGATAGTGACGGACCTTAGGGTTAGGGTTTGGGTTAAGGTACTTGGATAGTTAGTGGTGTGTGTATAGTTTAGTGTACGGTTAGGTGTAAGATTTTAGGTGTATGTGTGTGGATTGCTGTTTGTTTGGCATGCTTGTGTTGTGTGTATGTGTTTTGGAACAGCAAATTTTTTCCCTAGGAAAAAAAATTGCTGTTCTGTATGATCGTTGTTTTCAGCTTTTGCTGAATACAGTTCGACATTTAAACATTCGGTATTTACATCTTTCGATATTCTAATATAGACCCTACAGAATATAGTACACATAATATATCACACACACCAATGTCTCACCAGTCAAGCCCTTAAGGCATAACACAAAAACAAACATCTCAGTCATAGGCCATTCAGCTGCGAGACCCACAGATGTCCCTCTCACCAGGTTGAATAAGGAAAAAGTCACGGTCAGCTGTGAGGTGCCAGGATCCACCGCATCACACATGCACTGAAATCTGTCAACAACAGTCACCATTATGACACCGTCACTGTCCATGTTGGTGTGAACGACTTGAGACATACCTCAATGGACTATATGAAGAGAGACATGACTGAGATCTCTGATTGTGTGTCTTAGGTAGCCTTAAGCAGCATTTTATCTTCACGGAGGATGATACCTCAATACAAACAAAAAAAAATTGACTTCAACAACTAGCTTAGTTTCTGGTGTCATTCAAAGGGGATCCAGTATCTGTCAGCCTGGGATGACATGGTCGACAGACCTCGATGCTTTGCCAGAGGTGGTCTTCATCTGTCACCCCTGGGATTTCAGTTGCTGGCTAAGGCTTTTGTCACCCCACAGTGCCTTTTTTAGGGAATGCCACAAGAATAAAATTCCTGCCATAAAAATACCTTCTAAAAACAACCTCAAGGTTACTCTGCTAAATGTTAGAAGACTAAACATGAAACTGCACTGACTGGAAGATGTCCTCATTTTGGAAGATGCTGACATTTGTGAAGTCACTAAGACCTAATTTAAAGCTGCAGAGAGCACCCCAGCTATACCAGGTTACATTTCCTTCCACACGTTCAGACCACAAAATGAAAGCATAAGAACTAAAGAATATGATGCATCAATATTCATTAAAGATAAATACAGTTCTAGACTGGTTAAACAGCACAATTCCCTTGAATTACTTCAGGTGCAACTGACGGTAGGTAAGACACCTCTTCAGGTTATTGCCAGCTATAGGACCCCCTCCGTGAATCAGGACATCCACTCAACCTACTTGGATCAATCAAGATACAACCAAACACCCTAGTTTTGGGTGACTTTAATCACCCATCCATTGATTGGGTAAATTATACATCTTCTAACTCACTTGCCCAAAGGTTCCTGGACTTTGTTAATTCCAGTTCCCTGGACCGGATGGTTGACACACCCACAAAGGGCTTAAACATCCTGGTTCTGGTGCTCACCAACATGGGGGACCACTGCACCACCCCCAGTGTGTGGCCATCCCTGGTAAGATCTGACCACAAATCAGTCTTGCTAAAAGCAACTATAAGAAAAGAGTCCCCTTAGCAACAACTAGACTAAAAAACGTCTCCAAGGCCATCTACAGCCTCTTTCGTGACAGCATAAACAGCTTCATAGCCTCTCCCCACACTGATGGAACAGACATGTATGCTGAGTTATACACCAATGCTTTATACAAGAACCTGTACAAATGTATTGACTCTGCTGTACCTGACAGAACCAAAGCAAGATCTTCAAGGAAAACCAAACCAACCTGGTGGACAACTGCCATTAATAGGCTATACAACAGGCAAAATAAAATACTGTCTAAGAGCAGGAAGGAACAGTTTTGAAACTGGAAACATTCCCTCCTTAACTTAAACAAGCAAGTAAGACTCCAAGTGAACTCCTCCAAAGCTAACTACTAATCCAGATTAGCTTCCCTAACTAAGCATAACCACAAGGCATTCTTTGGTTACATCTATAACCTCAAAGTAAGACCCAGATTTGCACTGAACATGTAGTTAATAGTACTATATATACAGAACCTGTGGATATAGCAAAGCTGTTGGCTGACAGGTTCAGTGAAAACCTCACTCCCCCTGTCCCCATCACATATACTCCAAAGCATCCTCAACACCTGTGCCCCACCTAGCATCTCTGAGAAGCAGATTTAAATGCCCTCTCCAAGGCCAAAAACACAGCCTCTTTGGGAAGAGACAACATCCCGGGCTGTGCTCTACATGAGTTAAAACAGGAATTAGCATCACCATTGGGCATGCTTTTCAATCACAAACTAAGCACTGACTTCATGCCAGCAGAATGGAAAACAGCTACAGTCATCCCTTTGTACAAAGGGGGTACATCCACAGACCCAACAGACCCATTAGCCTGACCAGCCTTATCTGCAAGGCCATGGAACAAATCATCATGGACCTTATTAACAAAGATATAGGAAATCTCCAAACGCTCAAACCCACCAAGTTTGGCTTTGTCAGGGGGAGATAATGCCTATTAAACTTGGTGGACTTCTTCAAGACAGTCACCAAAGCCACAGACAAGGGCAAATCTGTGCATATAGCCTATCTGGACATAGCCAAGGCCTTTGACACAATCCCCCACTCAGGCATAATTGATAAACTCACCCAACTAGGTATCAACCTATATATTGTCAGGTGAGTTGCAAACTGGCACTCACATGGTGAAAAACAGAGGACTCCACCTCCTCCAGCAGACCCGTAACCAGTGGTGTTCCACAGGGATTGGTTCTGGGACCCCTACTGTTCGGACTCTACTTCTCTGAAGTACAGGCTAAAACTAAAAGAACTGTGGCCGACAAGGTTTGCTGATGACTGCAAGCTGGGAGCAATCATTGTAACCCCTAGCAATGTTAACAACCTGCAGGAAAGTCTTACTCAGACTAATGACTGGTGCCAGTGTCATGGTCTTAAACTTAATGAAAAAAAATGCATTTTCATCCTCTTTAGCAAGGGTGAAATTCCTGCAACCTACCACATCAATAGCAATACCCTAAGAATACAGTCAGTGGTGAGAGATCTGGGCACACAGGTCGACAGCAACCTTAACGTCGATCACCATGTCTCCACAGTGATAAGCAAGACATTTTATTTTGCTCATCTGATAAGTAAGGGCATTGCTTCCAGAAAAAAAGAGGTTATAACCCTCCTGGACTCTTCCCTCATCAAGGCTCCTTACAAAGAAAATTCAGGGTCTTCAAGATCTGTCTTATGCGGACAGACTAAAATCATTGTCATTCTACTCTATGTCCTTCAGACTGTTCAGAGACAACCTGTGCCTTGCATATAGACCAATCTCTGACCCAGCTTTAATGGAAATGCTGCACATTTGCAAGTCAAATGGCACATGGGTCACTCGCTCAAAGGACCTTAATCTGGCATGTGACATCAACAGAACTTGCTGGAGGGACAGATTTGTCTCCTAGAGGATGCCTAACCTTTGGAACAACCTTCCTATTCATGTAAAACAAAGCCCCTTGTTGGCCCTATTTAAGTGTAATTTGGACGACTGGATGGGTAACTGGAAATTCACCCCAGGGTTCCACCTGTGTCCATTTTGGGCAGGGGCAATAGGTGCTGATTTTAGAGTCTGCTTGAACCAGACACCCTTGGGAACACAGGCTGAATTTTGCTAGGCTTGTATGGGCCCTGGGGCTGTTAGCCTAGTAACCATCCATGAGCCTATGATCTTATGAACCTTTTGCACATCCGCAAAACAAACAACATCAGAACTACTAGATTAAGATACCTAACTTTTACTTACAACATAAATAGGACAAGTTAGAGAGACAGATATATTTCTCAGAGAATTCTCATTCTCTGGAACAGGCTCCCTATCCATGTGAAGCAGAGTTCTGTGGTTTACACTGAAAACCTTGAAACTGCATCAGTCGACTTGCATGTGGTTGAACTGCAGTTTTCAAGTCAGGAGAATGTCAAACCAAAATGTACTGACTACACTATAGCGAACAGGTAGTGTAGTTCGGGTATTTGGGTCTGACATCGTGCAGAGAGATTGCGGTTCAGTGAGGAACAGGAAATTAGCCCATTTCCTCACTGTAGTGCGATCTCAGAGTTGGTATATTTACTTAGTGTGCAGAGTGTGTGGGAGGCAAATGGGGGCATAGCCTCCCTGCAAAATAGGAGAATTAACGTACCGTTGACTTTAGTGTATAACAGTACGTTAATGTGCACAGCAAGAGGTGAGTGACGTCACCTCCTGCTATGTTGAATACATCGAACCACAGTTGCAGATGTATTCATTTTCGCCTTGGTTTACTTTTCAGCATTCCAGATTCAGCATTTTGGGTGACATTCTAAATGGTCAACCGAAGCGGATTCAGAATGCCGATAGCAAACTGATTTCTGTCCTATCCCTACTTAAATACAACTTGGACAAATGGTTGGGTATTTGGAAACTAACCCCTCATCTGGAGTCTACATCTTTGATGGACAAAAGTATTCGGTAAGTCACCCATATAAAATTTGTGGGTCACATTTAGGTTGCATGATTACACTTATAAGAGCCCTAGTGGTTGTTATTCTAGTATAGACCCATGCCATGAAACTATGGATCAACAATGAGAAGTGCAGTTTTCAAAACACCAAACAGAACAGAACAGAAAATGAGAAAATGTGGGATACATATCACAGTCAGTACCTGTCAGTCTCAACACCCATACTGGATTCTCTCCCTGGAAAGATACTATTGCTTTCACAAATTCTGTCCAGGAAAAAAAATAGATACAAGGTGGAGGAACTCAGATGTTATGATTTACTGTTATACTGACTCTACCCACACGTGATGGAATAACATACTCCTTCCCAGAATAAGATACTGACTCTCTGATGCTTCTTCAGGGATGAAGGAAGGGTTGGTTATTAGTGAGCAGAAAACCAGATATGATGGAATAGAAAAAAGGGCTTGTAATTCTGACATCTACTTGCTGAGATAACAGCCAACAAAAACATGGTTTTCCATGAAAAAAATTTAAGTCTGCAGAGGAAGCTGTCTCAAAAGGGTGTCATGTTCAGGTTTCTAGCAGAAAATTGAAGTTCCAAGGAGATATATGATCTTTGACGGGAGGATGCAACCAAAAGGTGCCTTTAAGAAGGCTTTGCACCACTTGTGGGCTGCCAGAAAGGATGACTAACACCCACCTTGGAAGTTAGAAATGGATGCCAACTGAACTTAATTAGTGAAATAGTTAAGAGTCAGTGGTAAACAAAGAAGAAAAGAAGAGAACAGATGGAATAGAGGCAAATAAGGGATTTAATCCTTGGTTAATGGCCAATACTGAAAAATGTTTCCAGTCACTTTTGTAGATTTTATGTGTGAATTATTTCTAAGATGCTGATAATATTCAAACTGCATTTAATGATAGGGCAAGATCTTTAGCTATTGCTGGAACTGGAGAAACTATGGAGTTAGTTTGAGGAACTATAAGTCTTGGTGAGGCTGACCATCCCAGTTGGGGATCTAGAAGCCATGGTTGACCAGAGCATCTTTCCAGGACTGTCCTTTGCAAGGGATCAAGGCAAAATAGCTGCTGCATTTCATGTTGGAGCAAGAGGTAAATACACTGTAAGAAGGCTATCCCCAGCAGCTGAATATAAGTTACTGAAGGACTGAGACACCATTCAAGAGGCAATATAACATATATAGATATGCTTATCTTGATCCAGGATGTGCACTGCTATCAGAAAGTACTGTGAAGCTACTTCCTACAGATACACTCTCAAATCTCTGTAAAGGGTAAAATCTGGTTTGTCATTGCTTGCTAATGTACCATACCACTGACATATTGTCTAACTGTATGGAGATCATCCCTGCAGGAAGGAAGCCCTGAAATGTCAGCAATGCTATGAGAACTGCCTTCATCTCCAAGAAGTTGATTTGAAGCCTGGCTTCCCTGTCTGTCCATGATCCTTGGAACATTCTCCCCTAGCAATAAACCCACCACCACAGGAAGGACGCATCCACGGCAACAGAAACTGCCAGAGGTGGAAGGATGAAAGTTCTTCCAACAGAGACCTTTAGAGTAACCTGCCACCAGTTTAAATAGTGCCTGCCAACTCATATCATACATATGTGAGCACTGAGGGAGTCTAACGGCTAGGACCATTGTATGCTTAACATCCACCGAAGAACTATCAAGCTTAAGTGGGCATGATGGGCTAATTGAATTGCCAAAGCCATTAAACCAAGAAGCTTCAGAAACAGGAAGGCTGGAAGTGAGTGATGATCTAACAGACAGTAGATTGCTCTTCTCGGGGTTTGAAGTTTGTCAGAAGCTAGTCAATATGCAGTTTGTTGTGTTCATATGGCAGCCCATGAACACTGTAGAAGAGTGGGCTGTAACTATGATTTCTTGTAGTTGACTGAAATTCCTAAGAATAAGCACAGTTGCAGTAAGTAATCTCTGGCTTCTATGAGGGACTCCATCAATGCAGCAACTAGAAGCCAGTCATCTAGGTATGGGAACACTTGGATCCCTTTTAGTCACAGATGGGCTGGAGTTTTTTTTGACTTACTGATTTAGGCCACAGAGATCTATGTGTGGCCTGAGGTCCCTGTTTTTTTTAAACCAATAAGAATTTGAAATAGATTCCTGACTCTCTCTGGTCTGCTGGAACCTCTTGAATGGTTCTTTTTTCCAAGAAAGTGGTTATCTATCCTCTTCCCACTCTGAGCTAGTGAGGTGGGATGTCTGGAAATGGCAGAGACTGCTAAAACAGGGAATGAGAAAAGGGTATTGTATAGCCTCTGGATACAATTTCTCTCTCCCAGTTGTCCAATGTGGTGGACATCCATGCAGCTGAGTGAAGAGGTAAGTGGCCCCTTACTACCTTTAGAGAGGAGCAATTAAGCAAGTCTTCAGTAAAGTCTGGATAATTTGCCCAAGAAGGGACACCAAAATCTCTGGTTCTGCAGACCTCCTCTGCATCTGAAAGAGTGCTTGTTGAAAGGACATTCACTACCACAGCCACCCTTGTTGAAAGAGAAGCCAAAGGATTGCTGTTGGGATTTTCTAAACCAGAGGAACCTGGACCTTTCTGATTCATGTTATAGGATCTTTGAGGAGTCTCATATCTAACACTTACTTTCCTTCCTGCTGACTCTTCTGTAATTTCTCTTTCACCTTAGGTCTGAATAATGAAGATCTATTGGTGAAGAACACCTTGAAGTTATCTGATAAATAACAAAGGTGGAGCCAGGCATGATGCCTCATGGTAATGCCTGCAGCTGCCTCTCTTGCTGCTCCATCAGCTGCAATGTGTAAATGCTGCATGAACAGGGTGGAAATGCTGAATACTATGATGCCTCATGGTAATGCCTGCAGCTGCCTCTCTTGCTGCTCCATCAGCTGCAATGTGTAAATGCTGCATGAACAGGGTGGAAATGCTGAATACTATCTCCACATAAGTCTCAACCTGGAGTGGCTGGCTTTCCTCAAGGAGTTCAAAGCCTGTTCTGCTAAGTCTCCTTAGAAGCAATTTGTGGGGTGATATAGTTCCAATCTCTAATCATAAACAAGCCAAAGGTATAAGCTTACTTCCCAATTTTGTCTACCACTTGAGATTCTTTATTTAAAAAAGGACAGTTGCTGGATCCTCTGATACTTCTCTCCTGGTGGCCAGCACTACAATGATGGAGTCCATCAGATGACCCTTTCACTAATGTCATCTGTCCTCAGGAAGGTGTAGTACGTTCTCTCGCTTACTGGAGATGGTCTCAGTGGAGTTAGGTTCCTGCGATGCACTTCTGGTGACTAAGTCTAGATGGTTGACAGGTGTTACAAGATGCAGTCTGGAAAACCTCAAACAATACTTTCTCATCCTGAGAGGGAAGGTCATCCAGCCAAGATCCCATCTGGTGCATCAATTCAATGATTTTGCCACAATAGGTCATCTTCCTGAGAGGACTGAGAGGTCAGTGACCACAGTTAAAGATTCCATGGGATGGTCAATGTGCCTCCTTTTGCACATTTTTTCTGGGGATATCTGAAGGGTACTCGTCTGAATCTCCAAAGGACTCAGCTTGAGAGTGGAAGGCTCTTTGAGGCTTTCCATTCTTTTCTGCCAATGAAAGGAATGATGAGACTCTGAAGGTTAGATTGCTGTGTGACAGGAGCTGGAGCCAATGACAATAGAGGTTCTGTGGTTTCCCTTGAGAAGGATACCAACATCCTCTCAAATGCCTAGAAAGCCAATCCAGAGTCTCTCAGCGCTGGGGTCCAAGAATCAACACAATGTACATCCCCATCAAAGTGGGAAAACAGTACCAAGGATGGGAGTGTCAACACCAAAGACCAGGAAGGCTCTGAGATCAGAGCTGCCACATTGAAAGCAGAAGACACCAACAAAGAGAAAAGCAACAAACAGGCTGGTGCTGAATATAATGCAGAAGATCCACCAACTAGCAGTTGACTCAGACTCCACTAAGATCGAGGGTCTTGGTGCTGA
Source organism: Protopterus annectens (assembly GCF_019279795.1). Taxonomy (NCBI): domain Eukaryota; kingdom Metazoa; phylum Chordata; order Ceratodontiformes; family Protopteridae; genus Protopterus; species Protopterus annectens. The sequence goes on from NC_056725.1 coordinate 1,355,640,349, forward strand.
ATGAATCAGAAGGATGGTGGTCATTACCAATGTGACTACACTGACAGGTACCATGCTAATAACCTCCGACCATGCTATTCACGGTAAACCAACAAAGGAGCATGGGATGTTGCCCATCTCAATTTGAATCTTCAGAAAATCTATCATTTGATTCCAGTCCAAGTATGAAGCATTACAGAAGGACTTGGTCAATCTAATTGAGTAAGTGGAAGGAGGGTATTAAGTCATAACTTGAAATACCTCTTTCTCAGAGTGAAATCTGCTAAGTACCTTTTTGGGTGATCATTTCTAGATGATGATACACACTAATCTAGGAGAAAGATTCAAGGCCTTGCATATTAAACAATCCACCATCAAATGGCCTGGCCCCATGCACAACACAAATATACTGTGGGTGTCCTGGGATCGGATTTTGTGACTGCACTGGCCACAATTCTTGAAGCACTTTCCATCTCTAACAAGTGCAACAAAAAGGACAGCCAACAGCAATATGAAGCCAATAACAAACAGATTAAATTACACAAATAAAATAAGCAACGCTAAATAATAGAGAATACAAAGGAGGAATTAGTTATCTCTATAAAAACTAAAACACAAAAAGGGGCACAGGGCGTGCTTGTCAAAATGCCAATGATGGAGCTGAGGAAAACTAAGAATTTAATCAAGGGGATGTATTAACACAGGAAACATACACATGTAAAGAGCACACAGCTGTGACTATGCAAATGTATTCAAACTCAAAGGTGGCAAATGAGATCTAAGGGTAGAGTCAGGACAGGGGTGTTATGGGAGTTGTCTGAAGGAGCACTAGCAAGAAGGCTGGATTGGATTTGATGAGTGGCTCAACCTCAACAGTCAAATCAGACAGATAGGATGAAATAGAATCTGTGGCTTGTTAAGCCACCCTCAGATACCCAAACCCTCAAGAATTAACTCCCTCAAGTAAGCTCTTGGTGTATTAAAATGACCTAAAAGTAACTGCTAAAAAGTGGACCCCTTGACTAAATTCTCACTTTTTCTATATTTCTCTAATCCTTTGGATGAGATGTAAAATTGAGGCCTTTTCTGTAAGAGTTGGTTGTAGCTCAGGTGCCTGCAAAAGATCCCAGAGCACTCATCAAAAAGTGGAGAGTAGCTTTTTTTTTTAATTGATATATACATTGCATATTCTTCACATATTTACATTACTTACATCTAGTTACAAATCTCCATACATTATAGACTTCAATTTAAACATCCCCCACTCTTTTATCCACAAACAAAACATTATTTTCTCCAGAATCTACGTCAAAGTTCATTTTCCATTGTATTTAATTTCATTTAGTCTCTCATTTCATATAGTCCACAAAACATAAAAAATACTCTGTCCATTTTCTACACATATTCTTGTTTCCATGTACCACAAAAAACAAATTCTATTATGTTCATATTTATTTAGTCAAATTTTAACAAACTTTTCACCCTCTTATGTCTACATATTTCTTTCCACAAATTAACTCTTTCACATTTCAAAAACACATGCTCAGTAGTCACAAACTCTCCACATTTATTACATATTCTAGCTTGCTTTTTTGTATGATGTATTTACCTTAACTAGCATCTTTCTAATAGGCAATCTCCATAAAATAATCATTACATTCTTTAATCATTTTATAGTTATATTTCATCATTATGGCTTTTTTCGTATCTATTTCTAAATCTTTACATGGATCAATGCAATTACATGCTTTCATAATATTTAAGTACCAATCCTTTCTATTTTTCTCACATATATTATTTTTTATTTTCCATAACACAATTTTGTTTTGGTACTCTTTCATTTCTTCAATCACAATGCTTTTACTTCCTTTTTTAATTTCCATTCCTTCCCACAATTCTTTGTATTTATAATTTGGTATAATTTCTATCAAGTTTTTATTTCTCTTCATAATTCCTCTTAATACCTTATATAAAATTAATGATGCTGCATGTGCTATTGGATTTATTAAACCCAAGCCTCCTTGCTCTTCTTTCACATATAAAATCCCTCTCTTGACTGGATTCAGTCTACAGCCCCATATAAAAGAAAATATAATCATCAATAGTCCCTTTTCATACTTAATTGGAATCATATAGATGTTAGCAACATAAGAGTTGTTCCTATTACCATGGTATTCAACAACTGTACTTTTAGTAATATCCTTTACTTCTTTGAGTAAATTATCCCATTGTTGTCTGTATTCATTCCTTCCAAATATTATTAATATATCTATATATTTTTCATTGAACTCACTACCTCCTATCATACCTTCAAAACCAAATCCTTTACTTTTTTCTTTATTTATACTTAAACCAATTTTTAAATGTACACTTAATTTTTCATTTACTTCTTCCATCCATATTTTAACAATTAATATAATATCCGCATAATTATAAATGATTGGGAATTGTAATTCCTTCATCATTTTGTATCCACTGCTACTTGACATTTTATTAATTTCCTTAGCTATTACATTCATAACTAATGAGAAAAATATACTACTAGCTGGGCAGCCATATTCTATTTTTATTTCTTCCCCAATCCAGCTATTTACATACAGTTTCATATAGCTCCTTTCATAAACAGATTTTATAACATGAAATATTTTTTTTGCTTATATTATATGCCTGCCTGCAAAATTCCCCATAATGATTTATATTGAATATTAGTAATATGTATTATCAATTTAAGCCTTTCTCAGAGAGAAAGATTTTGCATTTTGTAATTTGTTCTGAAACTGACAACAACTCACCAGTACTTGCTTTGCTCTGTAGGTAAGACCCAGATCTAAGTTTTTTTCTTAGAGATAGATAGGAATATAGCCAAATTAGTCTATCTGTTTTTCTATATTTATGTCAGACTGTACTACAATGATGTTTTAAAGCATTTTCTGTGATTTCTGAAGTCTCTAGTGCCACTGTGTTGAATCAAGGAGTATCGTCTAGTCTTTTTATTATTTATTATCAAATATTTTAAAACCTTTTAACTGTGGCTGTTTTATGTATAGAGATAATTTAAGCTCTTAGAGTACTGGTATGTATTTGGTGATACTGTAAAAGCCAATCCAACAGCCTTGCTATTCGTCATACTTACTATATGGATAAATAGTAACATTGCACACTAGAATTGGACACCCTTTGGTAAGCGTCTTTATAGTAGCTTTTAATGGTGGTTGGTGGCAAGTGGTAATACAGTACAGTATGGGCAGAAGGGGCCATAGCTGGACAACCTGTGCCAGCCTTGCATATAAATCAAATCTCAAAGTGTTTCTGTGTCAGCTACTTGGGCAGGGACATGAAGCACTGGCTGCAAAGCGAGCGTGCTAGAGACTTTGGTTTGACTACTCGCTTATCTGAGATCTGAAACCTATAGCTGTGCCAGTGGGGAGACTTACTGGAGATCAGGAGAGAAAGAGAAAACAGTCCCAGACTGTCTGTGATCTCTGTGTGTGCTCTTAAGGGAAATGGTAATTTACTGTACATGTACTTGTTATCCTCCCAAGGTGGATGCCCCTCACTGGTGCTAGTGGCGAGGATTCAGCCTCCTTGAGTACTGGGCCAGTGCACGGGCATCACATATTAGTTGTTTGGCAGTGGTGGGATATCCACATCAAATATTAATTGTTTCATAGTGGTGAGTTAGCCACATCACATATTAATTGGCTTGTAGTGGTGTGGATAGTGAATTCCTGTAGCTTGTGTACAGTGATCACTGAAGGTGTTTTTGTACTCAATCAGCAATGCAGAGAACAGTCAGAGTTCAGATCAGAATTGTTTTACTTCTTTTGTTAGCTTAGTCAGGGAGAGCAGGCAAGCATGTCAGCAGAGGAGTATGGCAATCTGACAAGGAGCCAGTTGGCTATGTGCCAGGCTAAAGGACTAGTGTATGGAAAAATGACTAAGGCAGACATGATTGCAGCTTTGGTCACAGCTGCATCAGAGAATAGCAACCAGGACGATGATCAGACTGGCCGTGGAGATGTACAACACTCAGAGAACAGACAGCTCAACCTTTCTGCAGAGGATTTAAAATCCATCTGGAGTTAAAGAGACATGAGTCACAGGCCAAGTCTTTGGAGATAGAAGCAGCAGAGAGACTGAAGCATCTAGAGAGTAAGGAAAACACCTGCTACACCTGGAAGCTGAGGAGAAGGAGAGGAAGAGGCAACATGAAAAGGAGATGCTGACTCTTCGCCAGAGTCATGGAGGTAATGGGGAAGGGAGTAACCGGACCCCAGAAGCAAAAAAAGTCAGTAAATTTCTTCCACAGTTTACAGGGGGGATAATTTTGATACTTTCATTCATATGTTTGAGAGGGCATGTAAACAGTATGATGTTGACCAAGGGCTCTGGGTACGGTTCTTGACCCCCTTACTCCATGGTAAAGCTGTAACTATTTTGTCTAAACTGTCTGACAATGACTTTTTAAATTATAATGTTGTAAAGAATTGTTTGCTAGAATATTTTCAGTGAACACCTCAAACATATACGCTAAAGTTTCATGAGCACAGATGCAAGGCAGAAGAAAGTGTGTGTGAATATGTTGCTGAACCAAACACTTATTTTCATAGGTGGGTGAGTGGATGTCAGGAAACAACTTTTGAAGGGCTGGCAGACCTTTTGGTGAGGGAACAAGCCCTTAGCACTTTACCTGAGGACATGAAGATCTGGTTAGCAGATAGACTACTGCAGATGAGTTGAGAAAGAAGGCAGACCTATACCTAGTAAGATGGGAATCACTGCACAGGAAAGGGGCACCCAGTGCTGATCATGGGTTTAAGGAAACCCATGGTGGTCAGCCCAGTCTGCCCCAACAGAATCCGCCAGTAGCAGGGGAAGCCACTAGTCCAGGTACATGTCAAGGGCCTAGGGTTAAATCTTTAAAATGCAACCAGTGGGGCCACGTAGCATACAGATGTACATGGAGGCAAGGTGGGGAATAAAAGGTGGGAGAGCCAGTAAGTGGGAATGACAAAATGCCAACAGTAAGTTGTCTTGAGACCACAGGGGTATCAAACTACCATCCTGCAGATGTCCTGACAGGGAAGGATTTTGATGAGGCAGTATCATGTGTTTATGCAGTTGCACGCAGTGAGGCTTGGAGACAACCATGTGGGTCTGGTAACCTGAGGAGACCCAGACAGACTGCATACTTGCAGACAGGACTGGTGAGGTGGTTACTTCAGGGAGGGAGCTATCCTGTAGCAGTAAGACTGAAGGTGAGCTACAACTGCTTGTTGGTACTGATATTCCCTTGGACAGAGTGACTGCAAGGGCAGAGATGAGTAGTAGTACCCAGGCTGACTGTAAGGCACTACTGTCAGATGATACCAGACTTCCTGTGGAAGGGGAGCTGGGAAGGGTTACAAATAGAGAGTTGAGACACGCTCAGCTCTCACACCCTACATTACAAGGCCTGAGGCAGGCAGCTAGTGAGGCACCTGATTCTCAAGGGAAGGGGAAATCTGTACACTGGGACAAAGGGTTACTGTACAGAGAGTGGACCCCTTAGGGAGGGCTAGAAGATGAGAGAATACTGCAGTTGGTAGTACCTAGAGCCTACCATCTGGCACTTCTAACTATAGCCCATGATATTCCATTTGCAGGTCATATAGGCATAAAACATATAAAGATACGTATTATGCAGAACTTTTATTGGCCTGGGATTTCCAGAGATGTAACAGGGTACTGCAGGACCTGTGAGCAGTGCCAAAAGGTAGGCAAGGCAGGAGACAAGGTGAAAGCTCCTTTGATGCCTTTGCCTGTCATTGAGGAGCCATTTCAGAGGGCAGCTATGGATACTGGTGGCCTCTGAGTACCTCAAGTTCCACAGGGAAAAAGTATATCTTAGTGGTAGTAGATTATGCTACAAGATACCCTGAACCAGTGGCTTTGTACTGCACTGAGGCAGAAAAGGTGGCAAATGCTTTGCTAGAGATTTTCAGTAGGGGAGGGTTCCCAAAAGAAATACTGACTGATAGAGGTGCCAATTTCATGTCAGACCTGCTGGCTTGTCTGTGGAAGTACTGTGGGGTGAAGCACCTAAAGACCACTCCCTACCATCACCAGACTAATAGTCTTATGAGGGGTTAAACTCTACATTCAAGTCCATGCTACAGGCATTTGCAGACCAGTTTAAGAGGGAGTGGGACAAATATTTGCCCCAGCTGTTGTTTGCTTATAGAGAGGTTCCCCTGGATTACACAGGTTTTTCACCCCTTGAGTTGTTGTATGGGCACAGGGTGAGGGGCCCTCTAGACTTCATTCGTGATGGGTGGAAGGGTGAGTGTGAATCTTACAAGGAGTCTGTTGTAGCATATGTCCTAAATCTCAGGACAAAGCTAAGGGAACTCATGGGCTTGGCCCAGGAGAACCTGGTAGAGGCCCAACAGCAGAAGATGGTCTGGTATGACAGGAATGCTCAAGCTATAGAGTATGCTGTAGGGCAGCAGATAATGGCTCTCATTTCTGTCATACATAACCTGCAAGCAGCTTGGGAGGGACCCTACAAGGTGGTAAGAAAGGTCAATGATGTTACTGTGATGACTGGAGAGAGATGGGCGAAGGCTGCTAGCCTAGTCAAACAGAATTTAATATATAATTCTATCAACTGTATAAATAAATGTAAAATACAGGCTTGTGTTTTTAAATGTAAGAAAACACTGTGAAATGTGGAACTGCAAAGTATGTGACAACATTGCACTCCACTGGCCCAGTGAAGTATGTTGTATCCTTTCATTTTAGAATTTGGCCCGAGGGCGGCTGGATGAAGATGCCATGCCCATTGTTTTAAGGCTAAAGTTTATGACTAGAATTTAGATGTGGAAGGTGCTTTTATTGCTTTGGTTTCTGTTAGCATATACATATGAAATGTCTTGTATCGTTGTAAGCTTCTGAGGAGGTGTTAGATTGCTAAATAATGCAGTTTGTGGCCTGAGAACTCAGTCCAGGTGTTAAGATAATGCAATATGAATACTGGGAAAACCTAAGTGTCAAAAATGATCGATGTAATTTTGGGAGGGCCTTAGAGACATGTTTGTTAGTAATGTTTAAATACTATTTCTCACAAGAGACCCGGGGGCATTTTGATCTGGACATCTAATCAGCACTCTGCGTATGCTCACATGTAAGTTTTTAGTACTGTGATATCTTGTAGGAATAGTTAAAGCTAGTAAAGCTTAATTAGGTATTTTTCTTTGAAACCAGACCTGTCCTACAGTATTATTTTAAGTTTCTGTTTGATCTGTGAACTCTTAGATATCTCTGTGATGTAGTAGTTTTGTCTTGTGTTTTAATTATTTATTATTAAATATTTTAAAACCTTCTACCTGTGGCTGCTTTGTGTAGAGATGAAGGATGCTTTAGAGTACGTTATATATTTATAGAGTTTACTGTCTAAGCCCTTCCAATAAGCCTTAGACTGCATAGTCACATTACCATTGGATATTAATATTGCACAGTAATAATTGGAGACCCTTTTAAGAGCCTTTTAGTAGCTGATATTATTAACTGGGTTGTGGCAGTAATTACTACCATATAGCCTGTGTAAAGAGGCACAGCTGGAGAACCTGTGCCAGCCTTTCCCAGGAGTGTCTGTGAAGTTGTATAAATTGTGTCAGCTACTTGGGAAGGGACACAAAGTGCTAGTTGGACAGAGAGGGTACTGGAGGTTCTAGCTTGCCCAGTTAGGCTGAGACCTGGACTCTATAGCTGTGCCAGTGGGGAGTCTTATTGGGGACTTGGTGAGCAAGGGAGCAGCCAACCCCAGACTGACTGTGATCTCTGTGTGCACTTAAGGGAAATTGTACTTTACTGTGTGTATTTGTCATCCTTTCCTCTTCTATGAGGCAACCTCCCTGGTGTTAGTGGTGAGGACTGAGGCTCCTTGATTGCTGGGCCAGGCCACTGTTGTCACAAGTGTTTAGCAGTGGTGGGATCTACTTCACATACTAACTAACCTGTAGTGGTGTGGGGTAGAGCGAATTCCTGTAGCTTATGTACAGTGATCTCTAAAAGTGTTTTGTACTCTAAAACAGCCATGCAGTTTATACCAAGAGTTTAGATCACAATTGTTTATTTCTTTTGTTAGCTTAGTGTTAGTCAGGGTGAGCAGGCAGCATGTCAGCAGAAGAGTATGGAAAGCTGACAAGGAGCCAGCTGGCGGAGATGTGCCAGGCTAGGGGGCTGGTGCATGGAAACCTGACTAAGGCAGACCTGATTGCAGCCTTGGTTACAGCTGCATCAGAAAACAGCAGCCTGGAGGATTACCAGACTGACAGTGGAGATGCAATATTCTCGGAGAACGGACAGCTCAACCTTTCTGCAGTGGACTTAAAAATTCAGTTGGAGCTAAAGAGACTTGAGTTGCAGGCCAGGCATATGGAACTAGAAGCAGCCAAGAGAATGAAGAGCCTAGAAGCTGAAGAAAATGAACAGCAGAGGAGGCATGGGAGGGAAATGCTGACTCTTCGCCAGAGTCATGGAGGTAATGGGGACGGGAGTAACTGGACCCCAGAAGCACAAAAGGTCAGTAAATTTCTTCCACAGTTTAAAGAGGGGGATAATTTTGATAGCTTCATTCACATGTTTGAGCAGGTATGTAAACAGTATGAAGTTGACCAAAGGCTCTGGGTATGGCTCCTGACTCCCTTACTCCATGGTAAAGCTGTAACTTATTTAGCAAAAATGCATGACACTGTTTTGATTATACTGCTGTAACAAGACTTTTGTTAGAATGTTTTAAGCTAACACCTGAAATGTATAGGAAAAAGTTTTGTGAGCACAGATGCAAGGCAGATGAAAATGTATGTGAATATGTTGTTGAACTGATTAATTATATTCATAGCTGGGTGAGTGGATGTCAGGTCACCACTTTTGAAGGGCTGGTAGACCTTTTGGTAAGGCAACAAACCCTTAGCACTTTACCTGAGTTCATGAGGATCTGGTTAGCTGATAGACAGTGTGCTACTTCAGAAGAGTTGGGGAAGTAGGGAGACCTATACCTAGCAAGCAGGGCAGCCCTGCACAGGAAAGGGACCCCAGTACTGCTCATGGGACTAAAGGAACCCATGGTGGGCAGCACAGACTGCCCCAACATAATTCGCCAGTAGCAGGGGAAGCCACTAGTCCAGGTACACATCCAGGAGCTAGGGTTAAATGCTTTTAATGCAACCAGTGGGGCCATGTGGCATACAGGTGTCCACAGAGGCAAGGTGGGGAACCAAAGGTGGGAGAGCCAGTAAGCGGGAAAGACAAAATGCCAATAGTGGGTTGTCTTGAAACAACAGGGGTATGGAACTACCATCCTGCAGATGTCCTAAGAGGGAAGGATTTGTATGAGGCAGTAATATGTACTTAAGCAGTTAAGAGCAGTGAGGCTAAGAGACAAGCATGTGGGTCTGGTAGCCTGGGGGAGACCCAGACAGACTGCATACTTGCAGCCAGGACTGCTGAGGTGGTTACTTCAGGGAGTGAGCTACACTGTAGCGGTGAGACTGAATGTGAGCCACAGCTGCTTGCGGGTACTAATGTTCCCTTGGACAGGGTAACTGCAAAGACAGAAGTGAGTAGTAGTACCCAGGCTGACAGTAGAGGCACTGCTGTCAGAGGATGCCAGACTTCCTGTGGAAGGGGAGCTGGGAAGGGTTACAAGGAGAGACTTGAGACAGGCTCAGCTCTCAGACCTACATTGAAGGGCCTGAGGCAGGTAGCTAGGGAGGCACCTGATTCTCAAGGGAAGGGGGAATCTGTACACTGGAACAAAGGGTTACTGCACAGAGAGTAGACCCCTGAGGGAGGGCTAGAAGGTGAGAGAGTACAGCAGTTGGTAGTGCCTAGAGCTTACCGTCTGACGCTTCTAGCCATAGCCCATGATATTCCCTTTGCAGGTCATATGGGCATAAAACATACAAAGAGGTGCATTATGCAAAACTTCTATTGGTCTGGAATTTCCAGAGATGTAACAGGGTACTGTAGGACCTGTGAGCAGTGCCAAAAGGTAGGCAAGGCAGGAGACAAGGTGAGAGCTCCTTTGATGCCTTTTTCTGCAATTGAGGAGCCATTTCAGAGGGTAGCTATGGATATTGTGGGCCCTCTAAGTACCCCAAGTTATACAGGGAAAAAGTATATCCTAGTGATTGTAGATTATGCTACACGATACCCGGAGGCAATGGCTTTGTCCTCCATTGAGGCCTAGAAGGTGGCAAATGCTTTGTTAGAAATTTTCAGCAGGGTAGGTTTCCCAAAGGAAATACTGCCTGACAGATGTGCCAATTTTATGTCAGAACTTCTGGCTTGTCTGTGGAAGTCCTGTGGGGTGAAGCACATGAAGACTACCCCCTACCACCCCCAGACTAATGGTCTTGTTGAGAGGTTAAACTCTACAATCAAGTCCATGCTATGGACATTTGCAGATCAGTTTAAGGGGGATTGGGACAAATATTTGCCCCATCTGTTGTTTGCTTACAGAGAGGTTCCCCAGGAATCCACAGGTTTTTCACCCTTTGAGTTGCTGTATGGGTACAAGGTGAGGGGTCCTCTAGATTTAATTCGAGATGAGTGGGAAGGTGAGTGTGAGTCTCACAAGGAGTCTGTTGTGGCACATGTCCTGAACCTCAGGACAAGGCTCAGGGAACTCATGGGCCTGGCCCAGGAGAACCTGGCAGAAGCCCAACAACAGAAAAAGGTTTGGTATGACAGGAATGCTCGAGCTAGAGAGTATGCTGTAGGGCAGCAGGTAATGGTTCTCATTACTGTCAGACACAACAAGTTGCAAGCAGCTTGGGAGGGACCCTACAAGGTGGTAAGAAAGGTATGTGATGTTAACTACATGGTGGAAGTGCTAGGCAGATGGCAGCGGCACAAATTGTACCATGTTAACATGATGAAACCTTACCATGATAGGGAGGCCCTTGTTCTGAGCATTTGCAGTGGATTGCAGGAGGTGTCTGAGGGAGATCTGGGGACTGATCTCCTCAGTGAGGCACGGGCTGATACCTCAGTGGAAGTGGTAGCAATGTCCCAGCAGCTATCTCCTACCCAGGTTCGAGAAATCCGAGCAGTGTTGCAGGAGTTTGGGGGCATATTCACTAAGAAACTAGGGAGCACCCACCTGGTGCAGCACCAGGTGGATACAGGACCCCAAAGGCCTATCAGGCAGGCCCCTTATAGGGTGCCTGAGAGAGTCAAACAGACTCTGAAGGAAGAGGTACAGGAGATGTTGGAACTAGGGGTGATTCAAGAGTCCAACAGTCCCTGGGCCTCGCCAGTGGTGTTGATGCCAAAGAAGGAAGGCAGCAAAGGTTCTGTGTGGATTACAGGAAATTAAATAGTCACACAGAGTCAGATGCTTACACCATGCCTAGGACAGATGAGACCCTAGAGCAGTTGAGTGGGGATAAGTATCTTACAACCATTGATCTTACCAACAGTTACTGGCAGGTGCCCTTGACTCCCAGTGCTAAAGAGAAGTCAGCCTTTGTGACTCCTTTTGGCTTGTATGAGTTCACAAATATGCCCTTTGGGATGAAGAATGCCCCAGTGACTTTCCAGAGGCTGGTAGATCATATCTTAGCAGGAGCAGTAGGGTTTGCCCTTGCTTACATGGATAATATTGCTATCTACAGCCATTCCTGGAAAGAGCACCTTCAGCATGTCAGGGATGTGCTGGGCAGACTACAGAGGGCAGGGTTGACCATTAAGCCGAGCAAATGTCAGGTGGGTATGGCAGAGGTCTCCTATCTAGGACATAGAGTGGGGAGTGGTAAGATAAGGCCAGAACATGCCAAAGTGAAAGCTATTCAGGCATGGCCTGCAACTGTTACCAAAAAGCAGGTGAGGGCATTCTTAGGGACAGCAGGGTACTACAGAAAGTTTGTTCCCAGTTATAGTACCACAGCTGCTCCCCTCACAGACCTGACAAGGAAAAACAGGCCAGATAAGGTAGTGTGGACCCCAGCATGTGAGCAGGCATTTCAGAAGCTTAAGGAAGCTTTGGGAGGACCCCCTGTGTTAGCCAGTCCAGACTACAGCAAAGACTTTGTTGTGCAGGTGGATGCTTCAAACTATGGGGTGGGGGCTCTACTTAGCCATATTTCTTCAGAGGGAGAAGAGCACCCAGTGGTTTATCTCAGTCATAGGCTCCAACCCAGGGAGAAATGCTATGCAGCGGTAGAAAAGGAATGTCTAGCCATAGTGTGGGCACTGCAAAAAACTTCAGCCTTATCTGTATGGAAGAAAATTCAGTGTGATGACAGATCACAACCCTCTAACATGGTTAAACAGAGCCAGACAGCAAAATGCCAAGTTGCTAAGATGGAGTCTGGGGTTGCAAGCATATATGTCAGTGCAGCACAGCAGTGGGAGTAGCAATGCCAATGCAGATGGGCTCTCAAAACAGGGAATGGAGTGAGGTACACTCAGATAGACCCGACACTCAAAGGGATGTTTCTCAAGGGGCACTTGAAAAACCTGCTTGATTTCCCCGAGGGGGGGGGGGGTAGATATGACGATTGGGGAGAGATGGGCGAAGGCTGCCAGCCTAATCAAATAGAATTTAATATATAATTCTATCAACTGTATAAATAAATGTAAAATACAGGCTTGTGTTTTTAAATGGAAAAAAACACTGTGAAATGTGGAACTGCAAAATATGTGACAACATTGCACTCTACTGGTCCAGTGAAGCATGTTGTATCCTTTCATATTAGAATTTGGCCCGAGAGCGGCTGGATGAAGATGTCATGCCCATTGTTTTAAGGTTAAAGTTTATGACTAGAATTTCGATGTGGAAGGTGCTTTTATTGCTTTAGTTTCTGTTAGCATATATATGTGAAATGTCTTGTATCGTTGTAAGTATCTGAGGAGGAGTTAGATTGCTAAATAATGCAGTTTGTGGCCTGAGAACTCAGACCAGGTGTTAAGATGATGCAATATGAATACTGGGAAAACCTAAGTGTCAAATAAATAGGACATGCTGGAGGGACAGATTCATAACCCAGAGGCTCCCTTCACTCTGGAATAAAATCCCAGTCCAGGTTAGGCAGAGTCCCTCATTGACTCACTTCAAGAGGAATCTTGATGAGTGGATGGGAGATCGTAGGTTTACCCCGGGTATCACTTCTGTGTCACTGTTAGACAGAGGCACAGTATACTAACCTCAAAAAAGGGCATAGCAAAATTAATTTAAAATGGGTGGCGAAAGCCAAACACACTCTGGCTAGGCTTATAAATGCCCTAGGGCAGATAGCCTAGTATGAACCTATGAACCTATGAACCTAAATGATGTAATTTTGGGAGGGCCTTAGAGACATGTTTGCTACTAATGTTTAAATACTATTTCTCACAAGAGACCCGGGGGCATTTTGATCTGGACATCTAAATTGTCAGCACTCTGCTTATGCTCACATGTAAGTTTTTAGCACTGTGATTTCTTGTAGGAATAGTTAAAGCTAGTAAAGATTAATTTGGTATTTTTCTTTGAAACCAGACCTGTCCTACTGCATTATTTTAAGTTTCTGTGTGATCTGTGAACTGTTAGATATCTCTGTGGTGTAGTAGTTTTGTCTTGTGTTTTAATTATTTATTATTAAATATTTTTAAAACCATCTACCTGTGGCTGCTTTGTGTAGAGATGACGTATGCTTTACAGTACATTATATATTTATACAGTTTATTGTCTAAGCCCTTCCAATAAGCCTTAGACTGCATAGTCACATTACCACTGGATATTAATTTTGCACAGTAATAATTGGAAACCCTTTTAAGGGCCTTTTAGTAGCTGATATTATTAACTGGGTGGTGGCAGTAATTACTACCGTATAGCCTGGGTAAAGAGGCACAGCTGGAGAACCTGTGCCAGCCTTTCCCAGGAGTGTCTGTGAAGTTGTATAAATACTTATCTCAAAGTGTGTGTGTGTTGTGTCAGCTACTTGGACAGGGACACAAAGCGCTGGTTGGACAGAGAGGGTATTGGAGGTTCTAGCTTGCCCAGTTAGGCTGTGACCTGGACCCTATAGCTGTGCCAGTGGGGAGTCTTATTGGGGACCTGGTGAGCAAGGGAGCAGCCAACCCCAGACTGACTGTGATCTCTGTGTGCACTTAAGGGAAATTGTACTTTACTGTGTGTATTAGTCATCCTTTCCTCTTTTATGAGACAACCTCCCTGGTGTTAGTGGTGAGGATTGAGGCTCCTTGATTGCTGGGCCAGGACACAGTAGTCCTAGTTAACTACATGGTGGAACTGCTAGGTAGGAGCACAAATTGTACCATGTTAACATGACAAAACCTTACCATGATAGGGAGGCCCTTGTGCTGAGTATTTGCAGTGGATTGCAGGAGGAGTCTGAGGGGAGATCTGGTGACTGATCTCCTCAGTGAGGCTCACACTGACACGTCAGTGGAATGGGTAGCAATCACCCAGCAGCTATCTGCTACCCAGGTTTGAGAAAGCCAAGCAGTGTTACAGGAATTTGGGGAAATTTTCACTGGGAAACCAGGGTGCACCCACCTGGTGCAACACCATGTTGATACAGGACCCCAAATGCCTATTAGGCAGGCCCCTTACAGGGTGCCTGAGAGAGTCAAACATATTCTGAGGGAGGAAATGCTGGAACTAGGGGTAATTCAAGAGTCCAACAGTCCTTGGGCCTCCTCAGTGGTGCTGGTGCCAAAGAAGGATGGCAGCACCAGGTTTTGTGTGAACTTCAGGAAATTAAATAGTCACACAGAGTCAGATGCTTACCCCATGCCTAGGACAGACAAAGCCCTAGAGCAGCTGGCTGGGGCTAAGTATCTTACCACCACTAATCTTTCCAAGGGTTACTGGCAGGTGCCCATGACTCCCAGTGCTAGAGAGAGGTCAGCCTTTGTGACTCCTTTTGGCTTGTGTGAGTTCAAAAAGATGCCCCTTGGGATGTAAAATGCCCCAGCATCTTTCCAGTGGCTGGTAGATCATATCCTAATGGGAGCAGGATGGTTTGCCCTTGCTTACCTAGATGATATTGCCATCTACAGCCATTCCTGGCAACAGCACCTTCAGCATGTCAGGGAGGTGCTGGGCAGACTACAGAGGGAAGGGTTGACCATTAAGCCCAGCAATTGTCAGGTGGGTATGGCAGAGGTCTCCTACCTGGGACATAGAATGGGGAGTGGCAAGATCAGGCCAGTACCAGCCAAAGTGGAAGCCATTCAGGCATGGCCTGCACCTGTTACCAAAAAGCAGGTGAAGGCATTCTTAAGGACAGCAGGGTACTACAGAAAACTTGTCCTCAGTTATAGTACCATAGTTGCTCTCCTCACAGACTTGACAATGAAAAATAGTCCAGGTAAGGTAGTGTGGACCATGCATGTGAGCAGAAATTCCAGAAGCTTAAAGAAGCTTTGGGAGGACCCTGTGTTAGCCAGTCCAGATTACAGCAAAGAATTTGTAATGCAGGTGGATGCTTCAGACCATAGGGTGGAGCTGTACTTAGCCAGATTTATTTAGAGGGAGAAGAGCATCCAGTGGTTTATCTCAGTCGTAGGCTTCAACCCAGGGAGGAATGCTATACAGCTGTAGAAAAGGAATGTCTAGCCATAGTGTGGGCACTGCAGAAACGTCAGCCTTATCTGTATGGAAGGAAATTCACTCTAGTTACAGATCACAATCCCCTAACATGGTTACATCGAGCCAGCCCAGCAAAATGGCAGGTTACTAAGGTGGAGCCTAGGGTTTCATGTATATATGTTAGTCCAGCACTGCAGTGGGATTAGCAATGCCAACACAGATGGGCTCTCTAGACACAAAACAGGGTAAGGTATACCCATATAGACTCAACCCTCTAAAGCAACGTTTCTCAAGGGGCACTTGAAAAACTAGCTTGATTTCTCAAGGGGGGGGGGGTGAAAAACTGAGGGGCTGCCAGCCAAGCTAGATAGAATTTTGTAAATAATTCTGTGTCACTGTAAATATTAATAAGATCCACAGGCTGGTTTCACAAATGTAAGAAAACTGTGTTATGTGCTAATCTTCAAAAATGTAACCATGGTGCACCCTGCTGGAAGAAAGCTGAGTAAAGAATTTATGAATGTGATTGATCTCAAGCTCGGAGACAGGATATTTGGGACAGGAGATTCTTTCTATCCTCCTAAGACAGAAATAATTATTAGGTTTCACATGTAAAGTGTATTTTATTGCTTTGGCTTCCTGGCAGGTGAAGAAATGTTAAATTTTAAATCATGTAAGCCTGAGAAACTTAAGCGGAAGTGTCAAGAATGATGTAATCTGAAATGACTCAGCAGTAATGTGTATTATCAATTTAAGACTTTCTCAGAGAAAAAGATTTTGCATTTTGTTCTGAAGCTGACAACTCACCAGTACTTGCTTTGCTCTGTAAGTAACAACAACTCACCAGCACTTGCTTTGCTCTGTAGGTAAAACCCACATCTTAGTATTTTCTCTTAGAGATAGACAGAGATAGATAGGAATACAGCCAGATTAGTCTAGCTGTTTTCTATATTTATGTCAGACTGTCCTACAATGTTATTTTAAATTATTTCCTGTTATTTCTGAACTCTCTAGTGTCACTGTGTTAAATCAAGGAGTATTGTCTAGTGCTTTTATTATTAAATATTTTTATTATTAAATATTTTAAACCTTTTAACTGTGGTTGTTTTATGTGGAGATAATTTAAGGTCTTAGTGTACTTGCCTGCATTTGGTGATATGCACAAGCCAGTCCAAAAGCCTTGCTGTTCATCACACTTACTATCTGGATAATAGTAACACTGCACAGTAGAACTGGACACCCTTTGGTAAGGGCCTTTATAGCAGCTGACAAGGGTGGTTGGTGGCAGGTGGTACTACAGTACAGTCTGCGTAGAAGAAGGCATAGCTGGAAAACCTGTGCCAGCCTTCTCCAGGAGTGTCTGTGTGTTTGCATATAAATCAAATCTCAGAGTGTGTGTGTGTCAGCTACTTGGGCAGGGACACAAAGCACTGGTTGGACATAGAGGGTGCTGGAGGTTTTGGCTTGACTACTCGGCTGGGATCTGAACCCTATAGCTGTGCCAGTGAGGAGTCTTATTGGGGATCTGGAGAGAGAAAGAGATACCAGCACCAGACTGACTATGATCTCTGTGTGCTCTTAAGGGAAATTGTACTTTACTGTGTGTGTACTTGTTATCCTCTCAATGTGGATGCCTTTCACTGGTGCTAGTAGTGAGGATTGAGGCTCCTTGATTACTAGGCCAGTGCACGGGCGTTACATATTAACTGTTTGGCAGTGGTGGGATATCCACATCAAATATTAATTGTTTCATAGTGGTGAGTTAGCCACATCGCATATTAACTGACTTGTAGTAGTTTGGATAGTGAATTCCTGTAGCTTGTGTACAGTGATCATTGAAGGTGTTTTTGTACTCTAAATCAGCTACCCAGTGAACATTCAGAGTTCAGATCCCAATTGCTTTATTTTTTGTTAGCTTAGTTAGTCAGGGAGAACAGGCAAGCATGTCAGCAAAGGAGTATAGCAAGCTGACAAGGAGCCAGTTGGCTGAGATGTGCCAGGAGAGAAAGAGAGAAATACCATCCCCAGACTGACTATGATCTCTGTGTACTCAAGGGAAATTGAACTTTACTGTGTGTGTGCATGTTATCTTCCCAATGCGGACGCCCTTGACTGGTTCCTAGTGGTGAGGATTGAGGCTCATTGATTACTGGGCCAGTGCATGGGCTTCAAAAAAATAAATGCTCTTATCTCTTTTGCTTTGACACCCTGAGGTGCTATGATAGAATCCCAAACCTCATATCTCTCCAGACTTTCTTCTTTTTTCCTGCTCACATGTCCTGTATACTTATTTTTCTATTTATTTCTTCTTTCTTCCTTCTCCAACAGTTTGTGCATAAGTTTTTGTCTCTAGAACTTTTTCGGGCACAGTCTCCTTTTTGTTTTTCTTCTGCTATTTTTTCCATGATGTCGCTCCATGAAATTGTTGCTCCACTTTCATTTACCATTTCTTCCAAATAATCATCCCACCCCACCCTAATTAGAGGGATGAAATTATGCATTTTCAGTGGTAACTGTCTCTCCTTCAAACAATCTCCTCTGGAAGCTTTCCACTGAATACATATCTGTTTCAGCTACAATCTCCTTCTCCTTCACAGTCTCTTTTCTCCAATTTCACTGTTTCTTCTGCACCCACATAATCAGAAATAACGTCTGGTAGTGATTCTACCATTTCAACTACATTTTCAGCACCTTTCATTCCCGTTTCAGCACAAGCTGAATCAGCCATGTTTTCTCCTTGTTTCTCCAGGCCACCTCCATGCCTGGAACAGGAAGTCTGTTATGCTGCACACAAATGCTTCCCTCTACTACAAAGAGTAGGAGAAGATCCTAGGTGCCCTGTCCAAATTTCCCGTAGCCAGTATGAATACAACCTCAGGTCTCCTATGATAAGAGGCTACAGGCCTACTGGGACTAGCCCAGTCAGTGTGTGCAAATAATCAAAGAAACAAACAAACCAAAAAGTGCAATATCATTACTTTTGCAGACAATCCCTCTTCTCATCCTACTATGCAGAAAACACACTACTGCAAAATGAAAATTTAGTCATGGACCTAGGAAACGACAGTTGTATAAATAAATTTACCATAATACTAGATGTTCAAATAGAGCACTGTTGCCTTAGCCTAAATTATATGGGACATATCCTGCCAGGGACTGGACATCCAACCAGCTACCAAAGCTTTACAGCATCTTCCACATGCCCTTACATCTGCCCTTCCAAAACAACAGCCAAAGTATCCATATCCCTAGCAGAAAAGGCTCCAATCTTGAATGGAAGTAACTTGCTATGATAGGAAAAGAAAATGGAATAGCATGGGAAAATAGTCTGTTTTAATACTGATGGTCAACCATTTTTTCTTTACAATGAATGAACAATTGGTCAGAATTTCTGAAGAGTTTCGTCTTATCAAAGTAAGTTGTTTGTGGACATGCAGAGCGTGCAGAATTTTTCTCTCTTATTTTTTGGTATAGGGAAGAACACTAGGAGATGGACAGACTGATCTAGAATGAGCTCTGAAACCACTTTAGGCATAAAAAGATTAGTTTTTAAAGATAAGCTATTTTTATGATAAATTAAAAAATAAAGAAAAAAAGGTATGTTACAAAACTATCAACAAAAATGCTTAAAAAGCATTACTCTAACATGACTTATTTTGCACTATACTCCAAGGTTAAACTCCATGCATACTAAAGTGCATTTTTTAGCTGTATAATTAAATAAAATACTTCACATCCCATACGGCGGTAGCGTTGTTACCTCACAGCAAGAGGTTCTCCCATTCAATACTCGACTTGGCTTTGGGAGTGCCTTCTGTGTGGAGTCTGCATGTCCTCCCCATGGTTGGGAAGCACATGTGTGCGTAAATGGGCGTGCCTTCATTGAAGGTTGGACGTCGAGCTGGCACCTCAGCATTTCGTAAAAATCTACTGCCAATCATTAGCGGACCGGAGTTCCGCTGTGGCGACCCCTTGAATGACAAACAAACAACTTAACATCCCATATTTAACTGAAATGTAAATAATATATATATATATATATTTATACACACACACACACACACACACACACACACACACACACACATATATATATATATATATATACACACACACACACACACACAGACAGATATATATATTTTTTTAGCTGAACACCAGCTTAATCTACCATGGCTATAAGTTTTACTGGCTATTTTTTTACTAGTCATACAGCCCTGCTAAAATCTCCTAGCAGTATTCATATCATTATTTTATATGCCCAAGAAAAATAATTGATAACTGTATGTTTTGAGAAAAAGAACAATTTTTTTAGTTTTTGTTTTCTTTTTCTCTCTTTTTTAAACATTTATAGCTTCTTTTAAAAGTAACCAGTATAGATATCTCTGAACCCACAAAATTTAAATAGATATAAAAAAATTAAACTAGCTACTGATTGAATTAATTATTACAGCTATTAATAACAGTCAAAAAATTACATTCACCTAACATAAATTTTTCTATTACAAAGTTGACATCCCAAGGAAGAGTCAGTTCTTTCTTATGTGAACACATATATAATACCACTTTCAGAAACTATATGACTTGCAATAAAAAAGAAAGGGGGATCCATAGCCAGACAAACAGAAATGGACAAAAAAGATGAATCTTACTGGGAAAAATGCCAGAGTTTAATAACTAAAACAAGTATTTTAAAATCAATGGGGTTTGAGCTTTAAAATCATCTTGGTTCATTCATTGGCACCAACTAGAAAATGTCTTCCACTTCGTTGCACACAATTTTCTAGCAGCAGGTTTCCTAGCCTCTTTTAATACCTGCTGCAAATCCCCTGAAAAAAAAAGTTGCAAGAAAGGTCCTAAAATTCTATCATCCATATTATAAAACTTAAGAATTTGAAGGTTAGGGTGGATCAGAGAGTCTTCTCTCCTGTGAGAGTAAGTCCATCCTGTTAGGAAGCTTGTGATACGTGGACCAGGCCATTTTCAAAAGAAGGAAGAACCACTGTTGCATGGGCCAAAAGGGAGTTATTGGTGCTGTTTGAAGAGTCCTTTAGGACCTTTAAAAAAACTCTGAATATCAGAGTAAAGTGCAAAAAGACATACAGGAACAACTCCATCCATGGGAAAGAAACAGCATCTGTATTTCAGGCCTTTTTTGAAAGGATCCCTGGTGCACAACTTCTTTAACTATCTATTGTGAAAGAAGGCAAAAGGAATTACCTAGAGAATTCTCCAAATGTGAATAATCTGGAAGAATTTGGGGTGTAACTTCCATTTGTGGAGGTCTGTCTTGGTACTGTTAAACGTGTCTACCACAAAATTTTACTCTGATGGAATGTAGACTGTAGGAGTGGACTGAACTACAGGGCAAGTTCCCAGGCTAGCACTGCTAATCTGCAAAGGTGGTAAGACATCCTCATAGGTTCGTAGGTAGGTACTAGGCTATCTGCCCAAAGGCATTTATAAGCCTAGCCAGAATGTGTTGGCTTTCACCACCCCCTTAGATTAGTTCCCTGTACCTCTGTCCAGAAGAGCCACTGAAGTGATCCCCGGGGTAAACCTTCTGTTTCCCATCCACTCGTCAAGGTTTCTCTTGAAGAGTGTTAGTGAGGAGCTCTGCCTAATGTAGATTGGAATTTTGTTCCAAAGCATGGGAAGTCTCTGGGACAGGAATCTATCCCTCCAGCACATCCTATTTATTGTTGTGGTGAGGTTTAGATCCCTAGAGCATGTGGCTCGAGGGGATATGGTTTTCTTTAGGTGGAGCATGTCCATCAATTCTGGGTTGGACATGGCCTTGTATGTCAGGCAGAGATCACCTCTGAGTAGGCGGTATGCAACCGAGTACAACTGGAGTTTCTTCAGTCGAGTTGCATAGGGTATCTGTCTGAGGCCAGTAATCCTCTTGGTGAGGTACTTCTGTGGTCTTTCCAGCTGATGCAGGTGTCTTGTAAGGTACATCCCATATGGGGTGTTGTACTCTATGATGGGTCTGATGAGTGATGAGTGATGAGTAGAGGAGCACAATGACCTATTTTGATCTGGATGTAAACCCTTTTGTGATTAGGTGGGCCACATAGAAGGATTTTCTAACCACTTTGGCAATGTGATTATCAAAGGAGAGATTACCATCTACTTGGGTCCCCAGAACCCTTATTATGTCTTCCATATTTAGGGGACTACCACCTATGTGGGAGTTTGTGGGCACTTTTTCTTCCAAAGGGGATGACTATGCACTTTTTAGCATTTAGCTTGAGGCCATGATTTTGACACCAGGTATCCGCCTCAGTGAGACCCTTTTGGAGGATGTCTGTGTCAGCTGCAGAGTCAATTATAGCCCCTAGTTTGCAGTCGTCTGTGAACTTGGTCAGCCATAGTCCTCGTGTGCTTGCCTGTACCTCTGAGAAGTATATGCCAAACAGGAGGGGTCCTAGGACTGAGCCCTGGGGAATGCCACTTGTAACTGGCTTAGAGTCGGACCTAGCTCCCGCAACTCTCACCATGTGGGTTCTGTCCATGAGCCGGTTGGCAACCCATCTTGTGACATAGGGGTTTATGTTCAGACTGGTGAGCTTGTCTATAGTACCAGAATGGGTAATGGTGTCAAAGGCCTTTGCGAGGTCCCGGCAGGCTGTGTGTACCACCTTTCCCTCGTCTATAGCCTTGGTAACGGTCTCAAAGATGTACCACCTTTCCCTCATCTATAGCCTTGCTAACTGTCTCAAAGAAGTCCACCAGGTTTAGAAGGCATGATCTGCCCTTAGCAAAACCAAACTGGGTATGGTCCAGTGTTTTGAGGTTTCCAATGTCTCTGTTAATGAGTTCCATGATGATGCGCTCCATAGCCTTGTAGACCAAACTAGTCAGACTTATAGGGTGATAGTTCCCGGGGTCTGTTGTGGCTCCACCTTTGTGGAGCGGAATAACCATTGCTGTGCACCACTCTATGGGTACGTAGCCTGTGGAGAGGCTGAGTTTGAACAGCGTGTTTTCTTTGCTTATGTACCACATGACTGTGGTGTTGTCTATAATGACTAACAAAGGTCCTGGAACCCAAAGTTGGTTCTGGAATTTGACAACATTTATCAATGCCATCATTTCCTTGTTGCTTATGTATTTCTGTTTGTCCAAATAAAAAGAAAGCATCCACAAATACTCCAGCGCACTAGGATTTATTGGATATTGAGCGCTTTCATCCACACAATGTCTGGACTTCATCAGAATGATTGATTCAGATGAAGTCCAGACACTGTGCAGATGAAAGTGCTCAATATCCAATAAATCCTAGTGTGTTGGAGTATTTGTGGATGGTTTCTTTTTATTTTTTCACTTTTTAAGTTGTTTTTAGTGTATTTCTGTTTGTCCAAATGGTTCCAAAACCTTGTATTTCCACCATTTCAAAAACAGCTCCTCATGCAAAATCTGCTTATAGATTGAGATGAGGTCAAGAACAAGAGACCTGAACTTGAGAAAAAATGCCTCACCTACCATTAAAGTCCCTTTTTGACAAAATTCAATACTAGACTTTGGATGGAAAGAGAATTTATTTATTTATATTTGTTAACCAGGTTAATCCCACTAGGCTAGTAGCCTCTTTTCAGAGGAGACCCAAGGTGGTATTTACACTACTACGGGAAAACTGGCCAGGGGATTGGGGGAACTTCCCCTACTATTTCTGATAGGTGCTGTAGGATCTTTTACATCCACCTGAGCTACCATCCATTAAAGCAGATGGAGCCACTGTCTAACATCTCATTCAAAGGATGCCACACTTAGGAGTGCAGCACCCCCAGTATACTGCACTGCAGTGCCAGCAATTGATCTATCTGGTGTGGGAATGAACCCACAACGTTCTGTACCAAAGGTGAGTTTACTACCTGTTGAGGCACTAACATTGCTGATGCTAGTGTTCTGTCCAGAGAAATTTAATGAACCACTGAATTTTCTCATATGTAGTCTGGCTAGAGAAGAAAGAGAGTTTCTGGATGTTTTTGAGATCCTGAGGGGAAAACATAAGGAAAGTACACTTGTATACACTTATCATAAATGTAGATGTTCGAGTGTATTCACTGTTGCAGTCATCACATTTGGGTTATCCCTGCCAGGGTAGCCCTCGGCTGGCCCGAATACCAGAGGCTTAGTTTTCCTGCGTCAGTTGCTGTAATTTCAGGACTGACGTCAGGTCATCAGTAGTATAAAGTAAGGCAGCTGATGCCATTACATCAGTTTTTCTTGCCCTAACCTGTCAGGAGCCCCCAAGTAGGAGCCAGGTTCTGGTGGAAGAACCTCACCAGTAGAAAGTAAATACCAATATGTCCCTTGTAAGGAAAGAGAAGAAAAAAAGGGGGATGGAGGGAGGGAAATCAGGACTGCAACAGTGAATACACTTGAACATCTACATTTATGGAAGTATACACAACTGTACTATGTTCTTCGTATTTCACTGTTGCAGTCATCACATTTGGGTTGATTACCAAAGCTGAGGAAATGGGTGGAGGCAGTCAAGGAAACTAGGGGCTGGCCAGGATACCCTGCAAGACTGCAGAGGCCAACCCTGCCCTGAATTTGGAGAAGAGAGGCAGGTGGTAATGTTTGGCAAAAGTATGAAGAGATGTCTAGGTGGCAGCCTCCAGGATGTCCCTGGTGGGGACTCCTCTGAGGAAAGCTGCAGAGGTGGCGGCTGCTCTGGTGGAGTGAGTCCTGACCCCCTTGGGGGGAGGCTTTCCGGGTTGTTTGCAGCAGAAATGGATGCAGTGTGCTATCCATTTGGAAATGGTTTGTTAGGAGATGGCTTTGCCTTCTGCCTCTGTAGCAAAGCTAACCAGCAATTGATCAGACTTTCTGAAGGATTTTGTCCTGTCTAGATAGAATCTGAGCTGTCTGTGCACATCTAGAGAGTGCAGGATCCTTTCACCCTTGTTCTGGGGATTAGGAAAAAAGGTGGTCAAATGAATGGATTGTTTGAGAGCCACAATGGACACCACCTTGGGCATGAAGGATGGGTTAGACCTGAGGGATATCCTGTCAGCATGGAAGATGATGAAGGGTTCCACAGCCATGAGTGTTTGCAGCTCGGAGATTCCTCTGGCTGAAGTGTTGGCCAGAAGGAAAGCTGTCTTCCAGGAGAGACATTTTAGCTCTGCAGAAGAAGCTGGTTCGAAGGGGGGAAGGGTGAGCTTTTCCAACACAAAGTTAAGGTCCCAAGCTGGGATTGGTGCTATTCTGGGTGGCCTCAAGTTGCTAGCCCCTCTTAGGAACTGTTTAATCAAAGGGTGTGAGACAATGGGCTGCTCAGTGGGAAAATGAGCAGAGATAGCAGAGGCATGAATTTTAATAGAGAAAAAAGATAGGCCACTGTGTAGTAGGTCAGCTAAGTAATCCAGGATGACAGGGAGGGAGGGGTGTGCCGTATTGGCTCCCTTAGCCTGAAACCAGGTGCAGAACCTTTTCTATTTGTCACCATAAGACTTCCTAGTGCTAGGGCGTCTTGTGTCACGTATAACATCTAGAACCTGTTTATTGAGGTTGGCAGACTGATCGGGGGTTAGGCAAAAAGCCAAGCTGCCAAACTGAGTGTCTGCAATTAGGGATGCATGAATTCCCCTTCCCTCTGGGTCAGGAGGTTTGGAATCTGAGGAAGATGCCATGGGGGCAGTGGAGACAGGCTGCGCAGCAAGGGGTACCAGTGCTGGCGAGGCCAGTCTGGAGCTATAAGAATTGTCCTTGGTTTTTCCTCCTTTATTTTGAGCAGTACCCTGGGAATGAGAGGTAGTGGAGGAAAGGCACAGACCGACAGATTGACCCAGGGGAAGAAGAGGGCATCCACTTTCCAAGCCATGCAGTGATTCTCCCTGGTGCAGAATTTGTTGAGCTGATGTTTGGTGTGGGAAGCAAAGAGATCGACCTTCGGGGTGCCCCATTTCTGAGTTATTAGGGTGAAGGTTCTTCTGTTGAGCTGCCACTTGTGTGGGTCCAGAAGATTTCTGCTTAACTGGTCTTCCAGAGAGTTGAGAAAACCTGGTAGGAATTGTGCTAACAGGTGGAGTTGCATGGCAGAGGCTGTGTGTCAAAGGGTCATGGCCAACCTGCATAGAGGGTAGGAGTGAGTCCCTCCCTGCTTGTTGATATATCACATTGCAGTGGTGTTGTCTGTTTTGATCAGGAGAGCCCCTGGGGAAAGAAGGGGCTTGAAAGCTATCAAGGCATGCTGGACAGCCATAATCTCTTTTTGGCTGATGTGCAGAGGGATTTGCTGTGGGCTCCATTGGTCCTGTATGCACCTGACGTCCAGGTGCGCACCCCAGGCATAGTCTGATGCATCTGTGGTGATGGTCTGGGTGGTGGTGAGAAAGGTAGTCCCTTGTTGTGGAAGCATGCTGTTGCCCACCAAAGAAAATCTTTTCTGAGGCAAGGAATTATAGGTATAAGAGTCTCCAGGTCTTGAGAGTGCTGACACTAAAGGCTTTTTAGGTACCATTGAAGAAGTTTCCTCATATGCAGTCTGGCATATGGAATGAGTAGTATGCAAGATGCCATGAACCCCAGAGCTTGCAGCATCTTCCTTGCAGATAGCTGGGGTCTGTTGGCTAGTTGAGAGAAGTAGGCTGTCAGGAAAATTTATTTTCTGGTGTAATGAATACCATCTGGGATGCTGTGTCCAGGCTTGCTCCCACGAATATAATCCTTTGGATGGGCACCTGTTTGGATTTCTTTTCGTTGATTGTGCACCTTAGGGAGGTTAGTAGGGACTTTACAAAGGCCAGGTGTTTGAGCAGCTTTTCCTGGCTGTCTGCCTAAATTGGGCAGTCATCTAAGTATGGGTAAATCTGGATATTTCTTTGTCTGCAAAAGGCAGTGGCCGGAGCCAAACATTTTGTGAAAACTCTGGGAGCAGTAGATAAGCCAAAGGGAAGTGCAGAGAACTGAAAGTGCTGAGATCCTGCCCTGAAACTGAGATATTTCCTGCATGATTCTCTGATAGGAATGTGGAGGTAGGCCTCTTTTAGATCTAGGGTGGCTAACCAAGCATCCTTGGAGAGCATGGGTAGCAGCTGCTGGAGGGTGAGCATTTTGAATTTTGGCATCACCAGGAAGGTGTTTAGAATGGATAGATTGAGGATAGGGCACCAGGTGCCCTCTTTTCTGGGTACCGGAAAAAGTCTGGAGTAGAAACCTTGGCCTCTCTGTTCTGTAAGAATGTGTCGTACAGCCCTCATAGAGGAGCAGGGAAAGGACTTGCTTTTGCACCTCTGCCCACTGGTTTGGAGATAGATCTGGGAACCCTTTTGGGGTAGGAAGAGTGTGGATTCCTCCTAGGGGTAAGTGAAGGTGGCCAGAGGGAGGGGTTGGGGGAGGTGAGTCATTGTGAGTTCTTACCATAAGGGAGTGGCTTAGAACTCCCTGGTTTTGAAGTGGAGGTAGTCCACTGCTTAGACCTCTGCATTCCCTGTGGCTGCTGTGTGGGGGGTCTGCTTCCCCAGGGTCTGGGCTGGACTGGCTTAGTGGGAGCAGGAAAGGACCAGCGCTTGGTGGGACAATGCCTGCTGAACCTGGGTGGCTAGACCTGTAAGAAATCCTTAACTGTCTGCATAGATTTTGCTTTTTCTTCCATCTTTTTTAAGACCTCTTCTGCCTTAGTGCCAAATAAGTTGTCTTTGTGCAAGGGGGCATCCAACAATTTAGATTTGACATGGTTTGACAAGGGCTGTTCCTTAAGCCATGCATGCCTTCTAATGACAGATCTGGTGACTGCTGCCCGTTTCTAGGGCATCAAAACCACAGTGCAAGGTGTGTTTAGTTACTTGACTTGCAGACTGCATTAACTCTTGTAACTCTTTAGACTCTGCACAAGCAGGAAAGGAAGACATTTTTTGTTTGAGGAATTCCAGGGTATGTTGCTGAAATTTGAGCATATGGAACTGACAATTTAGTGCCCTGAAAGCAAGAGTAGCTGAGGTGTATACTTTTTTACCCCATCTGTCTAGTTCTCGGGAATCCCTATCTGAGGGGGTGGGATTCTTAGCAGAGGTTGCTTTAATCCCTTTAGGCCCTTGAAAAATTACCTCAGGGTCAGCAGTAGGATTTTTAAAAAGAAATTAGTGTGAGTCAGGGACTCTATAATACCTGTCTGGTTTTCTGGATGTAGGAGGGAGGGAGGGTGTCAGGAGTCAAGCTGGGTTCCAGGAAAACATCCTCCACAACATCTAGGACTGGGGATGGCCAAGGGTCTGTGCTGTGGAAGATCTAAGAATTCCCCAAGTCTCTTTTTAGACTGAGGGTAGTCCTGACTCTCCCATTGGAAAAGCTCCCTCTTAAGGTAGGAAGGGTTTCCCCAAAGGAAAAATCCTCTGGGGGAGAGGAGGAAGGGATGGAATCGTCTACATCAGAATCCTCATAAGTAGAGAGGGCTTGCATGTCTTCATATTCAGATACATCAGAGTCATCTGACTCTTGTTCAGACAAAACTACAGAGGACAGATCTCTTTCCCCTTTGGACGGGGGGGGGGGGGGGGTAGCTTGGCTTCTCCTGATCAGCATGATAAGGTCTTCTGCCATTTTAAGCATTTGAGACTGAGGCAAGGAAGCAGGTGCCTGAGATTGGGTCGTCGGTTTCTTGGGTGTGGTTCATACCCTGGGCCTAAGAAAGTCGTTTTCGAAAGAACGGTAGTCACGAAAGAAGACATTGGTTTATGTCGAGAATCGGTAGTGCGAAGGACTTCCTCAGAAGCCGATGCCTGCTCAGTGGCTCTGGACCCATCACAGGTAGAGACAACCGAAGGATTCTTAGTCAAAGAAGAGTTTTGCAGCATACTGGACTCCGAAAGGGTCTCGGTAGCGGCCTGCGAATCCATAGAAGCGGTTATCATGGGCTGTGAAAGCGCCTCACTGAGGACCAGAGAACTGATGAGTTTGGACCTGTGCAGTCTGTCTTTGTCTTTATCTTTACATTTTTTCCAGAAGATCTGTTGTCGATGGCTTACCGAAGCCATATCGAGTTCGAGGATTGAAGCGAAAACATCTAGCTACAATAAGGGCCCGATGATGGATAGTTCTGGCATTGAACAAAGCACAGAAGCAACAATGGGGGAAGTCATGGTCTGGGCCTAAACAAGTGATGCAGTAAGAATGAAAGTCTCGGTGTGGTATTTGCTTTCCACAGGCAAGAAAAGTGTTAACCTTTTCTGACATCGGTTAGTGCAAGAAAAAAGGATCCCCAACAGAGTACTTAGCTTTAGAAGACTTCAGCTTCAAATCGGTAGACGAAACTTGGGTAGCGGCCGACTGGCACTCGTGCGAACTGCTTCTGCTTCGGGCTCCATGGCAAGAAAGACTGATGTAATGGCGTCGGCTGCCTTACTTTATACTGATGATCTGATGTCAGTCCTGAAGCGACAGCAACCAATGCAGAAATACTAAGTCTCTGGTATCCTGGCCGGCCGAGGGCTACCCTGGGATGAATAACCCAAATGTGATGACTGCAACAGTGAAACACGAAGAACATCTGTTCCTTGTAAAAGTCTATTATCTTCTGAGGGAGGAGGGAAGACCACCATGAGGGATGTATCTAAGAAACAGCCTAGAAATACTATCCTGCAACACGGGGTGAGAAATGATTTTCTAGTTTAGTTGAAAACCCAGGTTATAAAAAAGATTCTTGACAAAGCGAAAAGATTCTTGACACCCTAGAAAAAAATTTGGCAAAAAGGCAGTTATCTAAATAAAGGAAAATAAGTACACTTTGTAATCTGTAATAACCTACTATTGGAGCCAGACACTTCATGAATATTCTTGAGCTGTTGATAACCCAACTGGTAAAGCATAAAAGTGAAAATGGAAATTGGACATAGAAAATCTTAAAAAGCAACTGAAATTTTTATGAATTGCAATGTGGTGATGTGTCTTTTAGTCCAGATTGACTAGAAAACTCAAACAAGGTCTCCGGAGAGTTCTGAATTTTGGACTCTCGATGTGCAGATTTACAAAAGAGGTCCAACACAGGTCTCCAGGTTCCCTCTTTCTTTAGTACCAGAAATATTCTTATTATCTTTGAATAAAACTCTCTTTTACCTTGATCAGAGGGAAAGGCTCTATTACTCCCTGAGAAAGTATTTGACACACAACAGGAGGAAGCAGGACAGTTTGATTGATAAGATGAGAAGAAATCCCTTGAAATGGGAGAAAAAAGTCCCAAAGCCCTGACCATTTAGTATTATTTTAACAACACAAGAGTCTATTGTAATCTAGTGCCAAAGAGGAAGGTGAAGATATAGCTTCTGAGAAATACCTACAAGTTTAAGACAGTACAGGTGGGGATTGCTGGGGGCAAAGTCAATCTGTTTTTTTTTTTTTGTTTTGTTTTGTTTGTTTTTGACTCCCTTTGGGCTTAGGAAGGCCATCATTTCTTTTTGGAACTGCCCTGCAACTGCTTTTTAAAGATTTCTTTCCATGACTTCTTTTGTGATTGTTTAAAGGATTTTCTATAAAAAGACCCATGACCAGAGGGAATAGTCTGTGATATTTGGGAATAGGGGACTGAAAAAAAATCTGTCTAACCCCTTGTATTAATTTCCCCTTTTCATCAAATTTTTTTGGGAACCTCAGTCATGTAAGCTCCAAACAAAACTTCTTTATTCAAAGTGCAGTCAATATTTCTGCCTTAACATTCCCTAGTAAATTCTGATTGTGTAACCAAACAAATGTCTGCATAAGCAACCCAGTGGCCACAGCTTTGGAAACAGCATCAACACTATCATAAGAGCACCTAACAGAACGCTTTGCAAACTCTGATGGTGAGGAAAGCAAAGAGCTAAAAGAAGCATTAGTCTCTGAAAAAGTACACTTAGCAATTATTTTTTTCATAATGTCAAAAGAAGCAAGAAGAAACTGACATATGTAACTAACAGATAACTGTTCAGAAGGTGTGTGTGGAAAAAGTGCACATCTTTCTGTATTAATCAAAGGCACTACCATTTTTATCTGATGGAATGGGACAAGAAGCCATGAGATGCTTAGTAGAAGGATCTGCCCTAGGATTCCAAAAGAGGAACTAACTACTGGGGAATCTTGTAAAATCTGTCAGATTTCTGGGGTGCTTGACAATGGCTGTTTGGAAAACTTCTAGATGCATTAAAGGTATCTTCCGGAGCTCATAACATTGGGGGAATAGCCACTGACTGTGAAGAATTCACTTGCAGTAACTCATAATATCTCAGTTGGATCTCAAGAAATTTCCCTTTGTCCCCAATTAAATAACTCATTCAGCCCGCCAGTAATGACAGGAGAGGAAAGTTCTTCCACTGGGGAATCACAGTATGTATATATATTTTTTCTGACTCAGGTTCCCAATTTTCTGGGCTGGAACCATGAAAGGTATAATCCAAACCCACTTCCTGAACATCAGATGTTGATTTAGAATCTGAAGGGGAGAGAACCTTGTTCTTTTTGAATGCAGAGAAGATCCTGCCTTTAAGACTGAAAAGCTTTTAATTAGCCCTTGGCAAAGGCAATCCATTATTCTTTTCCCTCCTTCAACAAAAGAGCAGAAAGAAAAGACAAATTCTTGAACTTGTGTATCCTCTTGCTGGGAGTTTCCATAGAAAAAGAGTGCTCCAACATATGGTCTTATTCCCTGGAGTCCGATTCCTCAGTGTAGCTCTGTAAAGGTTGGTTGCCGCCCCACCCCCCTGCATGGATCCCAGCAAGAGTGGTTCTCTCCTTCCTAAAGCAGACATACAGACATGAAGCATTGCTTGCCTCTCAGCGGCTTAATAAACAGCAATGCCAGAATAGTTGAAAGAGGCTGATGGATGGTCAGAGGGTTCAGACATGACCACAGCAGAGTTGCTTGTCAAAGGCTGAGGCAAAGAGGGTGTTGAAATGGAAACAGATGCATCTTGAGAAACTTTTCTTTTCTTGGAGATCAGGAACTTCACGAGTTAAAGCCCCGCTTTTGATTTTCTAGGTGTTAATGTAAAGAAGTACACCTGCCCTGCTCTTAGGGATTTCGAGAGTAAAAAACTGACAGGTAGAACAGGACTAAATGGCATGTTCCCCTACCGATCAAAAAAAGATGTGACACATGGTGATCTTTATAGGGAATCTGTCAAACATACTAACATTTCCCCTTTCTTATAAACATAAATTATCATGAAAGAGATACAATTTTCTTCATAAAAAAGGAAAGAAATTCCCAATGGAGTACTCATCTACCCACTTGATGAAACCAGCTGACTACAGAATTCTGAGAAGATACAGCTAAGTGCAAGTCTTACTGGTAGCTTCAAAACAAGAAAGTTATGAATTTTGGCACCCATACATCTGCTACTATACTGGCTTGGTTTACAGCTCCAATGGGCAAACAGGCACATGGAAGGTGCCCTAAAGCTTTGGAAACTTTCTGGATGTCCTATCCATGGCAGAATATGTCCTACATAGCTTAGGCTACAGCAACAGTGATCTAATGATGAACATCTCGGGTTCATAATTCCCACTCTTTGAACCATCACGTGACAATGGTTGTCAGGCAGTCCTTTTATTTACTACATCTAATTGTCAAAGAAATGTCAGCAAGGTCTACGGAGGTAATCACTCCTTTACTCAGCTTTGATGACACCAGTTATCATGTACATTATCCCCTTCAGGATGCTCACTAAACAAATCAAATAAATAGAAAGACCCAAAGGTTTCTAACCAAACATATCACAGAGACTGGAAGCTCTACTCTTTAATAGGTGTCTTATAGACTTTTGATGAGATATCTCTGTCTTGCGCATCACATCATTAGAAATTCAGTTGCCCTGGTCCTTTTCAATCTCTGCAAGTCCTACATCTCCACCAATACTAGAACCAGGGGCCTAAATCTTCACCAGCAGATAAATAAAACAGTGGGGGTCATGTTTACAGCACAGTTCTTCTCAAACTACTTAAATAAACCTCCCCTTCACATTAAGCAGTGGGACTCACTATCTTCCTTTAAACATAACCTACATGACTGGAGGGGTATCCACAAATTTACTCCACGATTGCATGAAGGAGAGATAGTGGCAAGGTGTAAATGAACATAAAACTCAGCAGTTTTGGAATCTCTATGAATCTTCAATCACAACATTCTAAGATTCCAAAATTAAGACTTTTAAACTAAGTATAAAATGTATCTCTGCTTCTTATAAAGCCACGTTGCCTGTGATGAGAAGTATACCATGATAAACCAATATAATCAGTACATCATAACCATAAACAACCTCAATATTTATTTAAGGCAGAGTTTCAGCCAAGCAGAATAAATTAGAAGGTAAATTTGTTCTAATCTTCCTTGAGGTGAACAGCTTTAAGGAGAAGCAGCCTTTCCTATGTTTAACAATCAATTGACAGAAACTTTACTCAAAATAAACTAGAGTTTTTCATAAGTGAAACAGCCGTATAAACTGCATTTTCTGTAATGCCAACTTCTTACTAGAGAAGCTGGTCACACAAAAAAAAACAGGAATCCATTCCGTGGCAGTCTCCTTTGTTACTAGAATGGTACCCTGCCTGTGTTCTTCATTACTGTAATATAAATGCATACATGCTACCAATCACCTTGCTAATCTCCTTCTGGAGGCAAGCTTCAGTAGGTGTCCCATAAAAGCAGGAATCAGCTAAGTTAGTGGCCTTCAGCTTTTGATAAAGTTGATACTGTATCTGATGGCTCCTTAACATCATGCTCACTAGTTCCCAGTTCGTAAGTGATCGGTAAAAATGTGTTTAAATAGACTGTACTGATTTTATTCTCTGGAGGACCCTAAAACAGATACAAGAAGAGCATTTATTTTCTGTTACTTTTCTTTATGTTCTCATGACTACCCTGACCCTTTAGGAAAGTGCCTGCAAAACAGATATCATCATGGCTGATGTTGACAGCAAAACACTGACTTTAAGGTAAGATGCTTCATTTCTCCATAATCGTATGCCCTCAACAAGACATATGCATAAGTGATGAATTATCTTGCAGAGAAAGGTTTCCACTTGAAAAGATGATGTGGGGCAGTCCTTGAAGGCTTAGGCCAAAGGAGGAATACGGTGGGGGACAAAGCTGAGCTGCCTTGGAGGAGGAGGAGTGATGGGTCACACGCCCCCCTTGCATACCCGACCCCTTGGTCATACCATTAGGTAACCAGGGGAGGAGACAACATAAAGAAAGAAAACTCCCATCAGATATGAATGGAGGGACCCCCCAGGATGCCCTAAAAATCCACTTTGGCGCCAGCCCTGCTGGAGATAGTCCACGAGGCGGGGGTGGCTGGCAGACTCACTGATGGACTTGGATAGGATGATGTAGGAGGAAAAGAAGATGGAAACCAGTGAGATGAGTGATCCACTGAAATGTAAACAACTGCATTGGTTAAGTAATGACTGTGTACAGAAAGCTGGCTCTGAAAGGTACAGTAAACAATGATACTCCGATTTACATCTGACATAGTTTTGCAGGTTCATCACACTAAGCATATGCTGTGCAGAATCAGAGAAATCCTTCCTTTTTTAATTCAGTCTGGAAAAGCATCTCCAGTCCATAAAGCACTAGGTCAAGACGTTAAATATCTATAGGTTTTGGTAGCGGAGACTATCCTGGTTCATGTCTAAAGACCAAAAGATGTATATAGGCAAGCATTCTCATTTCATACTAGAGAAGCAAGTGACAGACAACTGAAGAATACCCAGATGATAAAAATACAAGCATAAACAGTATACAGTATACACACAAACACACTAAAACCTAAAATTTTAATCAGAATTTATATCATATTCTGTTTAGACTAAACAGCCAAATAATAAAACAAAGTTTTACTATGAAAAAATACTTCCTGGGAAGAGCATGAAATATATATTTTTCATACTTGCAGAACAACTCACAAGACACAATCAATCAGTTAAAACCACTTCAACTAGCAGCATGTGTTCAGTTCGAACAAGGTAACTGATGTAAGTGTACTCTGTGTTCTCAGTGAACTTGCCTTTATATTATTAATAACCCCTTTATAAAAACACTGCCGTCACATTTTTAAATTTAAAGAGTTATGATGCATGTTCAACAGTTCATTAAGCCAAGCACATAAAACAGGTCCCAATTTATACAGCTTGTCAATGTCTGGTACATATAATTTAGATGCAGTCACCACCCATTTACTTAACTCAATTTTTCAGTGCTTAGAAACTTAAATGAACCAAAAGTAGGACAAAACATACAGCTCTAGTTAACACATTCTGATTTTCTTTCTTAATATCTCTTACTGAAAATGTTAAACTTACTTCTGTGTTGCTTACATAAATGAATCAATCTGCATTTAGCAAGAGAAACTACCTATGTGTAATACATTTAACAGAGAAGTGGTCATGATGTGGGCAACAACCCATTAATAGTTTGACATAATTTATATTTTAAAATAATATAGCAATTAACCGTAATGACTAAAGGGGACAGGTTGATCTAAGAACTATACTGCTTCCACTAAAGACTTAAAAGTACTTATATTGCATCTAATGTGTTCAGTTCTAAATGGAAGTGCAAAAAGGAACGAAAAGAACACAATAATTTTGCCAGTCAATAAATCTGAAAAGCTTCAGTGGGAAGATGCCCTGTGCTGGATGTCTGTAGGAGTAAATGGGCAGTTAGCAGTTAAAAGCCTTTTTGCTGGGTGAGTCTACAAAACATTATCCAGCTCTGTAAGACATACTTGTTATTCAGTGATATGCAATCTGAAAATAAAAGACTAAATATAAAAAGATCCACTGTAGGGACGACCAGAAATAATGTATTTCCTACAGGCAAACATGATGAGTGCAAAATACATTTTGAAGTAACTCAAGCAGTGATCATTGGCAGCTGGTAGATAATATGCTCAGATGCCTCCTTCCATGCTAGAAGGGGGTATTTAATATAACTAAGCCATTTGGGATGTTTTAAGGATATAAATACCCCTAACAAAGTTATTTTGCATGAACATCACTATAATGGAGATAAATTCTTTAAAGAAGACTTAATCCAGATATTCTGGACTGTGGTTCCAAGAATCATTTGAGAAGAACAGTGCCTCCACTGAGGAACCCCGCATTAAGCATAAAAGACCGTCATGCTATACTGATCTTATGTGGATGATGAGCAGCAGAATGGCCTTTTCTCATTTGAGTGAAAAAGACTACTAGCTCCTTGTCAGCAGGTGGACTGGCTACTGCTAAATCTATATCTGCACCGACTTCTACAAAGTTCATGACTTCATCTGGTCTTAGCACATATACTGTCTGGTAAACAAGCAGCACAAAGGATACCAGGATACTTGACAGTTATGAGAGTCTAGTTTGGTTGCCTACTAAGGAATATGCATGACAACCATGAATATTAAGGATGGCAGCCGCCAATGAAACAGAGAGAGAGGGAGACAGAAAAATGGTAAAGGACTTTTAAACAGCACAGAGGTGAAAATCATGACCCTGAGCTTTCACTGACTCAGCAGAAATAGAAAAGAAAAAGATAAAAATGCCTGTGACTCTGCAATGTGATTACAAAGAACCGCATATTCTTAACATCTACAGAGCAAAACCCGACCCCGTTTGCTACTACACACACAGACAGAATCATGCATAAGTGCACTAGCTTGACTCTAACATGGGCATGTAACTGTTTAGTGCAGTCAAAGTTTTTTTTTTTCATTTTTATTTCACTCATTTGTTAATCAGGTAAGCCTACAGGAAACAAATGTCTCTTTTCAAGGGTGTCCATGGAGCACTGCTTGGTTAAATGCCTTGCTCAGTCATAGAGCAGGCAAATAGAATTGGGAGGAATCAGACCTGGTACCCTGGGTTACAGGAAACAACTCAAACAGTTCACAGCCTTAATCATATGTGCAAAGTGTCAGACTACTGACAGAAAATTGCAATTCTTCCTTCATTCTTTACTGAAAACTACCGATGTACAAGACAAGTTTTTACTCTCAGTTTTTTGTACTGCACAGTGAAATAAATTCATGTTCATATCTGCACCAAACAAAACCTCATAACCCCAGATATGTAACTAGAGGTGATCTGATCTAATTTAGACATAGAAATCAACACTATATAATAAGTCAGGCAGATAATGAATATATATGACTAATTGTTTATTTGATAGAGTTATTTATTGTACTAACTGAGAAGATTATATGTAATTATAAACATTAAATAATGAATAAGGGTTGATGGGCCATGTGGGAACACAGTGAGATATCTAGTAGTTTGCAACGGGGGAGTGAGGGTCTGAATGTATACAGTTAATGGTTATCTTTAGTTTTATTGGT
The DNA here is from genome assembly GCF_019279795.1 of Protopterus annectens. Taxonomy (NCBI): domain Eukaryota; kingdom Metazoa; phylum Chordata; order Ceratodontiformes; family Protopteridae; genus Protopterus; species Protopterus annectens. The sequence continues at coordinate 1,355,677,216 of NC_056725.1, forward strand.
TTAAAGTACACACAATTAATTATATGCAAAGCGCTGCAATGGAGGAAAAACAAAAAAAAAAAAAAAAACTATACTACCACATTAGATAAGTTAAATCAAAACAATGTTTTGTGTAATCTTTAGAATTGGGCAATGATCAGCTGTTAAAAGTAAAACATTCCATGCTATAGTAATGCATGGACAGCCACTGGAGAAGACAGAACCATACCTCTCAGCTGTCCAGATTTTTGCCTCATATTTTCAGTCTGTTCCTCATAAAGTTTTGTTTTTCTGGCCAATATTTGGCAAATCGTTGGAGATTAAGGTCAGAAAATATTGACAGACATTTGACTTTCAGACTTCCAGCCCTTTGCAAAATTCAGGCTTTTGCAAAATCTGTTATTCTATCAACTTTCTACATTTGTAAGAGCATTATTAAAAATTGTGTCTATTTTTCGGCCTTTGTCCCCCATTATTTACTGCTTTGCCCAGATTTCCTGCTCTAAGAGATTGAGAGGTATAGACAGAACAGAAAGTGTACCATAAATCTGGACTGCACAAGGTATTCTCTGTACTAAATTGTGGTTCCTGACAATAAAGGTGTGGATATTTAAAAATTTAAAAAGTACATATTGTCATACAATGAAGGAACAAGATTCAAAAATAAATTATGTGTAAATTCAGTTTTCTCTGTGTTTGAGGTTTGGTGGTACAATGTAGGCAGTCATGTGCTGTTAGCTGTTATAGATGAATTAATTAAGAGGCAGGCAAGTATATGTCAAATAATGACTTCAGTGTACCACTATGTCTGGTAATGTGCATCAACTACATGAAAGCACAGTTGTGTAAATAAATTTACTATAACAGTAGATACGGAATGATCATTGCTGCAGTAGCCTAAGTTACATGAGTTATATCCTGCAAGAATATAACAGCTGGCCAGCTTCCAAAATTTCAGGGCACCTTCCATACACCTAAACTGTTACAGAGATCAAGCTGAGCTGTCTAAAAAGACAGGTTTGTGTGCCAAGCCCTTCAGAGCTTTCAGAAATAGCGAGGCTGACCCCTGAAAGAAAAATGCTAGGAACAAAAAAATAAATAAAAGTCCACAGCCTGGCATAAACACATCAAGAAACAAGGGGATTGATGGATGGAGGGAGGGAGGGAGGGAGGGAAGGAAGGAGGGAGCATCTACTGCAGCAGTGATCATTTAAACCTCTGCTGTTATGTTAAGTTTACTTACACAGCTGAACTATGTTCTTCATGTTGATCACTGCTGCTGTAGCCTTAGCTATATGGGTAGATTACCCAGGACTACACATTTTGGGAGGTGAACGGAGAAGAGTCCAGGAGTCCCTAGAAAATGGTCCTAGCAAACTCTGAGCTAGACCTAGAGAAAGAATCAAGCTTATTATGCTTTGCAAAAGAATGTAGCTGCCTCTAGAATACTTCTAGAATCCAACAGTTCCAAAAGCCATAGATGAAGCCAAGGCTCCAGAAGAGTGGGCCTTGACTCTGCCTGGAATTGATTTGTAGTGGTGAGTATATTCTACTTTGACACTGGTTGTCCCTTCTTCTTACCTCCACAGGAATGAACAACTGATCTGAAGATCTGAAATATTTAGTTCTTTCATGATACACCCGAGTTGTCTGTGTGCATTCAAGGTACAGAGTAATCCTTTCTTCCTCACTTAGTTGATTGCAAATTACACTTGGATTCCAGGCATCTCCCAAATTAGAACGTTTGGCTGCAAACAACTTCATATCAAGGTAACCACAGACTAAATTGATTACTCAATTTTTGCATAAAAATCCCTCTTTGCTTACTGCTCTAGGTTCAACGCTATGCATGGTATGTGTTTTAGTTTAGTCATTCTTTTAAGCTTTGGTTTCTTTGGCTCTTTTAGCTTGGTCATTTTTAGCTGTATACTTACATTTGTTACCATAAGGTTTAAACTACATTCATTTTAGAAAAAGTACAGTTTTGTACCTACCATAAATGTAGATGTCCGATAGATATGTAACTGCAGTCCTTACATATGGGTTGTCCTGCCTCAGGCAGCCCTTGGTCGGCCGGATTCCAAAGTCTGGGTCCGACATCGGCTGATGTCGCCTTCTTCCCTGACGTCAGAGCGGCCTGGGTATAAAAGTATCAGCCGACGCCATCTTCCTCAGTGTTTCTTGCCCCAGATGCCAGGTGCCCTCCAAGGAAGGCTAAAATTAGAACTGGATAAAAAATTCCAGACATACACAATAGCAATAAACAGATACACCATAACAGATATCCCCAGCTAAGTATAAAAGGAGGAAAGTGGACCCAATACACAGAGGGGTAGGAGGGAGGAAAAACCTGACTGCAGTTGCATATCTATCGGACATCTACATTTATGGTAGGTACAAAACTGTACTATGTCCTTCAAGAATGCAACTGCAGTCCTTACATATGGGTTGAATACCATAGCCAAGCTGGGGGTGGTAGGCTCTAAGATAGAGATGGTGTAGCTAAAATGCCCTGCAGGACTGCCGAAGCAAAGCCTGCTCGGGATCTGGAATATAAAGGGAGGTTGTAGTGCTTGGAAAATGTATGCACGGAGCTCCATGTAGCAGCTTCTAGAATGTCCTTTGTAGCCACCCCTCTTAGGAAGGCTGTGGAGGTGGCTGTGGCTCTGGTGGAGTGTGGTCTGACATTGGCTGTCACACCCTTTCCATGGAAAGAATAACAGAATCTGATGCAATGTCCAATCCATTTTGAAATTGTTTGTTTGGAAATTGCTTTTCCTTGCACTCCAGGAGCGTAAGCTACAAATAGTTGGTCAGACTTTCTGTTGGCTTTTGTTCTGTCCAAGTAGTAGCGTAGTTGTCTGTGAATGTCCAAAGTGTGCAGCAGCTTTTCCCCTTTATTTTGAGGATTGGGGAAGAAAGTAGGCAGGTGAATTGCTTGATTTAGAGACACCCTGGATATCACTTTTGGCATAAAAGAAGGATTGGTTCTTAAAGAAACCCTGTCCTGATGAAAAATGAGGAATGGAGGTACTGCCATGAGGGCCTGTATCTCCGAAACTCTTCTTGATGAGGTTATTGCCAACAGGAAAACTGTTTTCCAGGAAAGAAATTGCAGTTCTGCAGATGCTGCTGGTTCAAAGGGAGGAAGAGTTAATTTTTCCAACACGAAATTGAGGTCCCATGCAGGCACTGGTGGTTTTCTGGGAGGTTTGATATTCTTTACCCCTCTTAGAAATTGTCTTGGCAAAGGATGTGAGAACACAGGTGGATCAGTGTTGTATCTTGCTGAAATAGCTGAAGCGTGTATTTTTATGGAAGAATAGGAAAGTCCATTATGCAGCATGTCTGCCAAGTATTCCAATATCTGTGGGATGTTCATTATGGATGCATCCTGACCCTTGTTGGTATTCCAGATGCTGAATCTCTTCCATTTGGCTGAATAAGCTTTTCTGGTGGAAGGTCTGCGCGCTTCTAATAATATCTGTTGAACTTCTTTGGAGAGAGAGATATGGGGAGAAATCATGGGACCCTCCAAGCTGTCAGCTGCAGAGTTTGCAGGTTGGGATGAACCATCCTGAAATTGTGCTGAGTCAAGAGTGGAGACCATAGAGGCAGGGTCCACGGTTTGGTGCAAGTTATGCTCCTTATTAATGGATACCAGTGCTGTCTTGGCCAATCTGGAGCTATTAAGATGCCTTTCGGTTGCTCTGCTTTGATCTTCAGTAACACCTTGGTCATCAATAGTAAAGATGGGAATGCATAGATTGTTAGAGAGTTCCAGCTGAATGAGAGAGCATCTGTTTTCCAGGCTTGTGGATGGTGTGACCTCGAGCAGAACCTTTTCAGATGATGATTGAGGTGGGAGGCAAAGAGGTCTACGTCCGGCCTCCCCATGCAGAAGTTATTTGTGCAAAAATGTCTGGATGCAACATCCATTCGTGTGGATCCAGGATGTTTCTGCTTAAACTGTCCGCTAGAACGTTGTCCCTGCCCGGAACAAACTGGGATTGTAGCTGTATGTTCAGTTTCAGGGATTTTTCCCAAAGAGTCATTGTTAGTCTGCAAAGGGGGTAAGAATGAGTACCTCCCTGCTTGTTTATGTACCACATAACAGTGGTGTTGTCTGTCTTTAATAGTAGATGGCCTTGCTGAAGATATTTTCCGAAGGCCTCGATTGCATGCATTACTGCTAACATCTCTTTCTGATTGATGTGCAGATGTACTTCCTGGGGAGTCCATTGCCCTTGAATACATCTGCCCTCCATGTGCGCCCCCCATCCATGGTCTGAGGCGTCTGTTGTAATGGTTTGGCTTGTTTGAGGCTTGTTGAAAGGCATACCTTTGTTTAACTGGCTTGCTTGGGCCCACCACAAAAATTCCCTTTGTAGACATGGGATGAGTGGGATAATTGCTTCTAAGTTGTGGCTGTGTTGAGACCATAAACTTTTTAGGTACCATTGTAGTTTTCTCATGTGTAGTCTTGCCAGTGGAATCAGTAGTATGCACGATGCCATGAAACCCAGGGCCTGCAGGATTTTCCTTGCAGTCATCTGGGTGAGCTTTGCTAGGCTTTTGAAGTAATGTGGTAATTGTTCTTGCTTCTCTTCTGTGAGGTAAGCCATTTGTATGTGTCTAGTTTGGCTCCTAGAAAAGTAATTTGTTGGGATGGCAGTAGTCTTGATTTTTGTAAGTTGACTGTGTATCCCAAAGCCTGTAGTAAGTGAATGACATAATTCAAGTTTTTTGTCAAGGCTTGCTTGCTGTCCGCTTGTATGAGGCAGTCGTCCAGGTAAGGGTATATTTGTATCCCCTGGAGTCTGCAGTGTGCAGTTACTGATGCCAGGCATTTCGTGAATACTCTGGGCGCAGTAGATAAGCCAAAAGGCAATGCTGAGAATTGATAATGCTCTGACCCTGCAAGAAATCTGAGGTATCTTCTGCAACTGTGTCTGATTGGGACATGCAGGTATGCCTCCTTGAGGTCGAGAGTAACCAGCCAAGACCCCTTGCGCAGCATGGGAAGGAGTTGCTGTAGTGTCAGCATTTTGAATTTTGGTACAATGAGAAAAGCGTTTAGAGCGGACAAGTCCAGTATAGGTCTCCATTGTTTTTTCTTTTCTTGGAACAAGAACAGTCTTGAGTAAAATCCCTGGCCTTGTTCCTGAGGAGGAACCTTTTCTATTGCTTTGATTTGTCTCAGCTTTGAAATTTGTTCGAATGCCTCTGCCCTTTGATTTTGTGGCAGGTTTGGCATGCCTTGTCTTGTTGGTAAAGTATGGAAGTGGAACCTGTAGCCTTGGTCTATTATGTCCAGAATCCATTTGTCCTTTGTTAAAATGTGCCAATTTTTTGAAAATAAGGATAATTTTCCGCCTAAAGGTGCTTCTCTTTGAGCCTTGGTCGGCGGTGTCAAAGGCAAGTCATTGTGATAGTCCCTGTGGGGCAGGAGAAGTCCCCACGCCACCTCTCTGATTAGTCGGTTGTCATTGGCGTCCCCTGTAGGAGCCTCTGTAATGCCCTCTTCCTCGGGCATGCCTGTTTTTTCCCCTTGGAAACTTGTCAGTGTCCGGAAAGGACCAATTCTTAGAAGGCCAATTCCTGCTGAACCTAGGAGGCTGAACCTGGAGGAAATCCTTGACTGTTTGCACTGATTTAGCCTTTTCCTCAATTGATTTCAACACATCCTGAGCATTAGTACCAAATAACTTGTGCTTTTCCAGAGGTGCATCCAGAAGCTTTGCTTTAACATGATCTGGTAATGGCTGTTCTTTTAACCATGCATGTCTACGTATGACGGCCCCTGTCATAGCTGCCCTACATGAAGCTTCCAATGCATCATATCCACACTGAAGAAAATGACTGCTAACCTGCTGTGTATTGTGAACCACATCCTGCAAGGCCTTTCTATCTAAAGGCTCAGGAGAGGCTAACTTTTTCTGCAAATCATCCATCAAGAAATCCTGATACTGAAACATAAGAAAAAGGCAATTGAGGGCTCTCATGGCCAGTGTGGTTGAGGTATAAACTTTTTTGCCCCACCTCTCCAGGGACCGAGCTTCCCTGTCTGAGGGCAAAGGATTCTTGGCCGTGGATGTTGTCACCCCTTTGGGCCCCTGGGAAATTGTTTCTAGATCAACAGCATGGGCCTTAAAGAAATGTTTGTGAGTTTCAGGAACCCTGTAGTATCTGTCCGGCTTGACAGGAGCAGGGGGGAGAGAATCAGAAGAAGCACTTGAATCTGAGTACACATCATCCAGAACATCTAGCACTGGCGGGATAGCTAAAGGCCTATGTTGGGGTAACTTAAGGAAGGTACGAAGCCGTTTCCTGGAATCGGAGAATTCCTGGCCTTGCCACTGAAAGTGCTCTCTCATGGAGTGGAGAATTTCCCCAAAAGAAATATCCTCAGGAGGAGAGGCAGAGGGGATAGAATCCTCCGCATCTGAATCCTCATAGGCCTGGAAGGACTCTTCCTGGGTATCTGAATGATCAGAGTCACCAGAGGCTTCATCTGAAGAAAGGGTGTCTGTATGCTCAACCCTGGGCCTTTTGTCAGAAGGTGGCTGAGATCCTCTGTCAGGATGGGCCTGGGAGCCTCTGATTAAAGAAATTAAATCTGCAGCTAAAGACATGATTTGTTTATCAGTAGTGGGCTGAGGCAGAGCTTTAGGAGGGTGAGACCTAGCCTGGCTAGCAGGCTTAGCACGTGTGTAGGCCTTGATAGACATAGACATAGGGGGTCTAGCTGCCCCACGTGCTGGAGTAACCTTGTCCACTGGTATGGTCTCAGGCAAATCTTGGGCTTCAGAATCTGGAAGAAAATCCACCACCGGCACCGGCGCAGGTTCCGGGGCCGGAGTGATCGGTAAAGCGGTGTCGTCGGTCCGAAGCGGTGGAACAACCACCTCAGAAGAGACCGATGCACACACGGTAATTTTTGGCGTGGTGTCGGTGGAAGTCGCGGGCCGAGGATGTCGGTCCTGGTCCTTCCGTTTTTTGGAAATATGAGGAGTCGGTTGTTCCAACGGCATGGTATAGGAGAATTTGTCGCCAAAAAAGTCTTCAGCAAACTCTGCCCGGCGCCTGAGGGTGCGCTTATTGAAGCAAGCACAGGCAGCACAGGCCGAGACGTCATGGTCTGGGCCAAGGCAGGGGAGGCAGTAAGAATGGAAATCCTTATGAGGTATTTGTTTACCACAAGACAAACAGTTATTAACTTTTTCAGTTTTTTCTGACATCGGCTGAGGCAAGAAAAAGATCCCCAACAGGGTACTTAGCTTTTTTGATGACTTCGGATACGTAAAACACAGGAGCTGACCGACCGGCACTTGCGAACTGCTTCTGCTTCGGGCACCGCGCGGCAAGAAAGACTGGGGAAGATGGCGTCCGCTGATACTTTTATACCCTGGCCGCTCTGACGTCAGGGAAGAAGGCGACATCAGCCGACGTCGGACCCAGACTTTGGAATCCGGCCGACCGAGGGCTGCCTGAGGCAGGACAACCCATATGTAAGGACTGCAGTTGCATTCTTGAAGGACATCTTACAATCCATTGCAGACAATTGCCACCAACCACAATCCACATTTGGATAACTTGGTTACCCGATATAAGCTTTGAAAACTGCCCTCCAGCAGCACTCCTCATTTCCCCCAGATATCCAATTACCTACACTCGCTTTTTGTAGTTCCACTCAAATAGCTACTTGCAGGATGGACTTAGATTAGTGTGTCACACCCCCCTTGCACAGTACCCCTCCAGATTTCGCTCCCTCGTCAAACTCTGGTAACAGGTTTCCTGCTTGGTGCACCAATGGCCAGTTACGTTATCCAAGCACACAACCATCTACTGTAAGCAGTAAGGCCCACTCCCATTTTCAAACACTACCTCTTATTAGTCTCTTTAAACTTAATGCCACATGCTTTATATAACTACAAAGGAAATTGTGCTGGAGCATTTTAAGGTTATAACTCATGTCCTTTTTTTTATATATGACGTTTTGTAAATATGAGATTCCTAGAACCGTCTAGTAAACAGATGTTCCCTCCTTAATTATCTATATTTCTACAGTTTAATCATTGTGGTTGATTCTTAACTGTTACTGCCCCAGCCTTATCTCATCCAAGAGGAAGGCAGGACCCCCAGCAAGGATCCACGCCATTTCTGAACATGGTATGGGCCACCCAGACAGCAGCACGTACTGTTTCTAGTTTGTTGTACCATAACACACTCTGCTCCAAGTACGATTCCATTATCCCCAGTGCAGTCTCATTTCCGATGTTGCTTTTTTGTTTATATATTCTAGATTTTTTTTTTTTTGGGAAACCATCTTATTTGGAACACTGTCCAAATACATTTTTGGAACAACAGAACTAACAGCCCCAGTCTCAAGCAACCCTTGCAGTGTTACTTCCTTGATCCCACTGTTTTTTCTTTCATATAATAACCCCGCACCTCATATTTGGCTCAACCAGAACGGAAGTTCCATGTCCTTTTGGTCGCTGACAGATCTATCTTGACAACTACCATTTTACTGCCCATCATATCCCCCCACCCCCCCCAAACTATGATCCTCAGGACATATCTCAGGTACACTTCTCAACCCCTTGTCTCTCTAAGACATTTTATTTGTGTAGAACCAGTCTACTGTTTCACATAACTCCACACCAGCTTATGCACTTGCTGTTTTAAACTCTAGAGACCCACAAAACTATCTACATTTTAGTTGATTTTTGAATATTCCCCAACAAATATCTTCCTCTGACCAGGATCCCAGTCCCCTATGTTTATAAGGCATTTACCCCCACTCTCTAAACTGAAACCTGTTCTCTATCCACAAATGACTTTTTAGCACAGCTGCACCAAGACAACAGGAATAATTATAAATCAAAAATAGCTTAGGCCCCCTTAAAGCATTCTTTCTTTATTTTCCAACCTTAGCCGCATACACTACAGACTTTAAAGCTAAGTTGAAATACAGAGTGGCCACTGATGAGATTCAACCCACTAAGACAAGTTATTGCCAGAACCCCATCTTGGACTTTCACACCTTCGGTGCTACATTTTGAGAATCAATAAAATAAAATACAATAATATGAAAATGCACTAATATAACACTAAATCTGATATAATTTTCATTCATTCTTGAACTGTTGGGTATAGATCCGGTCCTTAGATCTGACTCGGCCACTTCTTCCAGCTTGTGGAACACTGAAAACTCTCAAGCTCCTCCTTTTACTCACAATGCTGTGGTCACCTAACATACCCCAAATCTCGTTTACTGCCTTAATATACGGACATGGTTGCTGATGACTCTTGAGTGAGAGAAAGGTTGTTTTTTGTAAGTTAGCATTCTTTCCTTTATAATATTTTTGCTCTATATCCTCCCTTTATAGTACATTTAACACTTTACTGTTCAAATTATTTACTCCGAGTACAACTTACCACCGTTGGTATATCTACAGTACTTTTTGATTACCATTGTTGGTAATTTTTCTCCTCTTCCTTTTTTGGCTATTAAAAAAAAGACTTTTCCTAACTGTTTACTCTCCCTTAGCTGTTAATATGTCTGACAAGCCTTCAGGCTTTCAAAAGTGCATGGCTTGTGGCCATAAAATTCGTACTTCGGATGCACACACTAAATGCATCTATGGCTTAGGCCCTTCTCATCTTGACTCAAATTGTGACATTTGTAAACGGTTTAATTCCAAGGCTTTAATAGAAAAAAATAAGTCGATTCTTAGAGGATTGCTACTCGCCAAACCTGCTTCTACAGCCTCTGGGACTCAAACCTCCCAAAGGGTAGATAAAAAAGGAGATTCTCTCTCTAAAGAATCATGAAAGAGATCTCCGGATTCATCTACTTCTACAGCACCGGTATCTGAACCTCTTGTTAAAGTAGCAAAACAATCAGATCTGACCACTTTGGATTCCAGACATATATCTGAAAAGTCTCCTCAGATCCGGTCACCTCAACTTTTGCCAGATCCAATTTCTTCTCGGCTACCATCTCCCTTTTTAGAATCTCCTAGACACCATTGAAGACCATCTTCCATGGTCTCATCCATTTGATCTTCCATCAGCCTTACAGAAGCTGATGTGGACAGGATGATGAGGAAGTTCCTCAGCATGCAGATCTAAACGGGAGTTCTTCCTGCTCTGACTCCATCGGGTTTGGAGACCCTTGTCAGTATTAAGCCTGCACTGTTAGCTCCTTCTCTGATCCAACCCTTGGTTTCAGAACCATCAGTTCCGAAAGTCCTTGAGTTGTCCACCTTGTATCTGAAGATGTTGGCACCTTCGACTCCGATGGTGCCTCTAAGTGGTTCAGAGCTGAGTACTTCGAAGTCAGACGGCTCTAGGAGCTGTATAGTTGGAGCTGGTTCTGGGGTATTGGATTCAACTCAGAAACTGTTGTAGCTATCTCTGCCCCTCGGAGCTGGACAGCACAGCCCTGCCTTCTTCCTCAAATAGTTTGCCTTCAGGGTTAAGTGAGTTGGTCTGTAAGCCTGCCTCATCGGACCTGTTGCTGTCCTTTTCTCCATGGCATTCTGCCCTCAAGGTAGTGGAGAGAGCTTTATCTGTTCCCAGAGATTGAACTTCTCTTCCCACTTTAGCTCAGACTACCCAGTTCCATTTGATTCTGCTTCCAGAGTCTCAGTCATCACTTCCACTGAGGCAACCAGCCCAAATCAGTCTCCAGACAACCCGAAGAGGTTCCCTAGGAAGGGAAAGTGTAAAAGGAGTCACTTAGATTCTCCACAAGAGTCTGTCACAAGGACACTGACTTTGATGAAGGTGAAGGGTCCACCAGATCACTACCTGATGATGTCTCATTTGGAGGCATCTTAGAACTTCTTAAAAAAAGAGGTGGTTGGTCTCCCAATAACCCTTCTGAAGAAGGGTCAGTCTTCCTAGATGCTTCTGGAGCTGGCCCATCTACCTCCTGGTTGACGCCACCCATTGATGAACTTATTGATTTAGTCTCTAAATGAGTGTGGGAGGAACCTGACACAACTGAGCCAATCCTGAACAGACCAGATAGGATTTTGGCACCACCTAAGGATAAACTGTACTGGAGTAAGGGAGTACTCATTGAAGCCTTGGTCGAAGCAGCAGCCACTAAGAAGGAAATGGAAGAATGGAATTCCTCTGTAAACCCTCCAAACGGGGAGTCTAGGGAGTTGGACAGATTCAGAAAGCGAGTGTATGCTTCAGCGACTTTCACTCTTATGTTGCTGAATTATTTAACACATTTCACAAGACTTCAGAGGGATCTGACTAAAGAACTTTCTAAATCCCTCTCTGGGACCATTTCCTGAGGTAGAGACTAATATCTCTTCTGTTGACTACCCTTGGATGCATTTGTGTGACTTTGCAGAATCCTTCAAATCTTCCTTTGTCAATGTTCCTTTTGACAGAAGTTCCTTATTTGGCGCCAAAGTTAAAGACAGACTCTCTACGTATGAACAGGAAGGAAAAACCCTGTCTGCTGTGGGTGTATGTTTTTGACCCCTCAATGGACCTTTTCTAGGAACCAAAGAGATGGATGGAAAATGTGGTTCAAAGAATCCCAGGGTCCCTTCTAAATGGAGACAGATCCCCCAGGGGCAGAGGAGGGAACGCTAATGGAAGACACCATCACCATGGCAAAGGTAGCCTGCATAAACATAGATCTAGGGATACTTTCTCTAACAGATTCTATCAGTGCTCCTGAAAGGAGGCCTGCCTGTCCATCTCTGGAGGAAGCTGGGGGTCACTGATCCCTGCAGAAGATAGCCTGGATAGAAATTACAAAAGATTCCTGGTTGCAGAGGATAATATCCTGAGGTTATGCAATACCATTTTCCCAACCACCCCTGCTTTTTATTTTTTTTTTATTTTACATTTGTTTACCGGGAAAGTCCAACTAGACACAGGTCCATTTTCAGTGGAGGCCCGGGGAGAAAAGCTCCATGAAAAAATATAAAACAGAACAGTGTAATACAATACATTAACAAAAAAGAGACAACATACAATACATTGACAAAAAGGGGAAGCATAATAGCTTATACATCCACCAATGAGAGCATTAATAGCTTTTACATACATCATTGAATGACAAATACTGCAGAGATTAATAGCTTACAATAAAAAAAATTTCAACAGATTGACAAACTTTCAGGAGAAATATGTTTATACATAACTGAAGATGTATAACAACTGGCAAGCTTTCAGGTGGAAAAGGTCTATAAATAGCAGAGGATAAGAAACTATTTCTTGGTATGGGTTATGCTGGGGTTTGACATGAGCATAGCCAGTTATTTAGATAGTGGGTTTTCAACAGTTTTTTGAAATGAGAAGTAGAGGGTGGTTGAAGTTATATGGCTTGGTAGTGACTTCCAGTTTTTTGGTGATGGTACTAGCAAATAGGGATTTACCAACATCATTTTTGTACTTGATGACAGTTATGAGGTGCTGATTACTAGATCGTAGGGGTCTAGGACGTATGTGGGGCTGTATAAATTGATGATGTGCTGGGGTTATATCAGGAATGTAGTATAGTTTATGAGCAACAGTTAGTTGGTTGAGAAATAGCATGTGAGGCAATTCCAGCCAGTTGAGCTGGTTAAGGGATATACAGTGGTGGGACCTACATGGGGCTTCAGTAGCAAACTTGGCAATTTTGTTATAGCAAGATTCCATTTTATTTAGATTGGCTTGGCGGAGATTAGTGAAGATGGGAGAGGCATAAAGGAGGATGGAAAGAAGATGAATCCTTGCTATTGTTGTATTGGTGGATCTAGTGATAAAGTGTTTGTTCCTGTAGAGAAGTCCTAGATTTTTGTTTACCTTTTTGATGGTTTGTGCAATGTGGATGTCGAATATGAGGTTGTTGTCTATTACTACTCTTAGCAGTTTGGTATGTGTGGTTGGGATGATCTGAATGTTATCCCCGGTGTAGATGTGAAAGTTCTTGCTTAGGGGAGGTGGTCTGCCTAAGCCGTAAAGAATAAGTTTTGGTATTTTTTGGGATTGAGAATAAGTTTGATGTTGACCATCTTTCAGGAGAAATATGTTTATATATAGCTGAAGATGTATAACAACTGGCAAGCTTTCAGGTGGAAAAAGTCTATAAATAGCAGAGGATAAGAAACTATTTCTTTGGATGGGTTATGCTGGGGTTTGACATGACCATAGCCAGTTATTTAGGTAGTGGGTTTTCAAGAGTTTTTTTGAAATGAGAAGTAGAGGGTGGTTGAAGTTAAATGGCTTGGTAGTGAGTTTCAGTTTTTGGTGATGGTGCTAGCAAATAGGGATTTACCAACATAATTTTTGTACTTGATGACAGTTATGAGGTGCTGATTACTAGACTGTAGGGGTCTAGGAGGTATGTGGGGCTGCATAAACTGATGATGTGCTGGGGTTATATCAGGAATGTAGTATAGTTTATGAGCAACAGTTAGTTGGTTAAGAAATTGCATGTGAGGCAATTCCAGCCAGTTGAGCTGGTTAAGGGATATACAGTGGTGGGACCTACATGGGGCTTTGGTAGCAAACTTGGCGATTTTGTTATAGCAAGATTCCATTTTATTTAGATCGGCTTGGTGGAGATTAGTGAAGATGGGAGAGGCATAAAGGAGGATGGAAAGAAGATGAATCCTTGCTATTGCTGCGTTGGTGGATCTAGTGATAAAGTGTTTGTTCCTGTAGAGAAGTCCTAGTTTTTTGTTTACCTTTTTGATGGTTTGTGCAATGTGGATGACGAATATTAGGTTGTTGTCTATTACTACTCTTAGCAGTTTGGTATGTGTGGTTGTGATGATCTGAATGTTATCCCTGGAGTATGTGAAAGTTATTGTTTAGGGGAGGTGGTCTGCCTAGGCCAGAAAGAATAAGTTTTGTTTTTTTTTGGGATTGAGAATAAGTTTGATGTTGGTGAACCAAGTTTTAGCTAGGGTGAAATTGTTTTGGGTTAGGGACTGAAGTTCGACTAGGGAGGAGGCAGCACAAATAAGGGTGGTGTCATCTGCATATTGTACTATTGATGCAGAGGGTGAGGATAAGGAGATTTGGTTAGTAAATAGAGAGCATAGCAGGGGGCCAAGAATAGACCCTTGAGGGACTCCTATGGTTACTGGTAACATGAGGGACAGCTGGTCATGCCAGAGAACTGCCTGCTGATGATTGGATAGGTAGCTGTTGAACCATGATATGGAGGGGGGACTTATATTTAGGGTAGATAGGGTTTCAAGAAGCATGCTGTGATTTCCCATATCAAAGGCTTTTGCCAAGTCTAAGAATATAGAGGATATGAACGGTCCCTTGTTTCTGTGGTAGTTAACTGTGTTGGTGAATAATAACAGTGCTGTGGTGGTGCTGTGGGAAGGTCTAAACCCATGTTGTGATACAGAGAGAAAGTTATTATTTTGGAGGTATTGCATTAATCGAGGGTGAACAACTCTTTCTAATATTTTGGATAAAGGTGATAGGATTGCTATTGGACGATAGTTGGTGAGCTCAAAGGAGTTACCTCCTTCGTGCAGTGGAATGATATGTCATATTTTTCAAGATGTTGGTACTCTACATTCTGATAGAGACCTATTTATGAGAATAGAGACTCGGTAGGCTATGGCATCAGCAGATATCTGAAGGAAATCTGCTGGTAGGTTGTCTGCTGCTAGTGTGGTAGGCTTGAGTTTTTTAAGGAGTTTGGAGATAATCTTGAATGTGAGGTGAATATCAATATGGACATATTGTTTTGACTATTGGGGTGGGTTGGGTTGTTTATTGGTGTGGGGCTACAAGTACTATTTTGGGCACTGGCAAGGGTTTGGACAGTTTCGGTAAAGAACTTGTTGGATTGTGTGGGGATGTTTTCTAGATTATTTGGTAGCACTAGGGAAGGAGTGGTGGATTTGCCTGGGTGGAGTATGCCACTTAGAGTGGCCCAGAACTTTTGGGGGGTTGTGAGCATATTTATCTTGCATGTTTTTATAGTAATTAGTTTTGTCTACTTTGATTTGTTTTTTGGCTTTGTTACTGAGTTCTAGACAGTTTTGTCTAGTGCTAGGGGTTTTGTTTTTGTAATATAGACACCAAGCTTTGTCCCTGTCCCTGAATATAGTTTCAGTATCTTTTCTAAGCCATGGGGCATAGTTAATTTTTATTCTGATGATACGGGAGGGTGCATGAATGTTTAAGATTTTTAGGAAAGTACAGTTTTGTACCTACCATAAATGTAGATGTTCGAGTGTTCACCCTGCTGCAGTCATCACACTTGGGTTATCCTGCTGTCAGGCGGTCCCGCAGTCGGCCAGAGTTCCAAAGTCTTGGTCCGGCGTCGGTTACTGTCGCTTCCTCCCTGACATCAGTGTGCCAGGGGTATATAAGAGGCATCCAACACCATTTTCTTCAGTTTTTCTTGCCCCAGATGTCAGGTGCCCCCAAAAGGTAGGCAATACTTATTGCTATATAAAAATATACAAGTAAAAATAAAACAATACTTTCAGTCACAAGCAAATACACCACAGAGGTTGTATAGGATAGAAAGGTATGGATAAGTCCAGCTAGTTCAGAGGGGATGGAGGGAAGGTAACCTGGACTGCAGCAGGGTGAACACTCGAACATCTACATTTATGGTAGGTACAAAACTGTACTATGTTCATCGTGTTACCCTGCTGCAGTCATCACACTTGGGTTGAATCCCAAAGCTAAGGATGGGTGGTGGTGTTAAACAGGGTTAGAAGAAGCTAGTAGGCCCTGAAAAACTGCAGTGGCAAAGCCAGCTCTAGTCTTAGAATATAGAGGTAAGTGGTAGTGTTTGGTGAAGGTGTGCACTGAACTCCAAGTTGCAGCTTCCAGAATATCCTTGGTTGGCAACCCCCTGAGAAAGGCTGCTGATGTAGCTGTAGCCCTGGTGTAGTGGTGCCTAATGCTAGCAGGTACAGGTTTCCCATGATACGTGTAGCAGAAACGTATGCAATGTCCTATCCATTATGAAATGGTCTGTTTTGAGATAGCTTTTCCTTGTGATCCTGCAGCATAGGCTACAAAGAGCCGGTCAGAGTTTCTGAAAGCCTTAGTTTTATCCAAGTACTAACATCATTGTCTGCGAATGTCCAAAGAGTGCAGGAGTCTTTCTCCTTTGTTCTGGGGATTTGGAAAAAAGGTGGGCAAATGAATGATTTGGTTTAGGGCCACACTGGATACCACCTTTGGCATAAAGGAAGGGTTAGTTCGCAGACAGACTCTGTCTTGATGAAAGATTAGGAAAGGCTCCACTGCCATTAGTGCCTGTAGCTCTGAGACTCTTCTAGCTGAAGTTATTGCTAGCAGTAGGGCAGTTTTCCATGAAAGAAACTTTAAATCAGCTGAGAAAGCTGGTTCAAAGGGCAGCAGTGTAAGTTTTTCCAGAACAAAGTTGAGATCCCAAGTAGGTGTTGGTGCTCTCCTGGGCGGTCTTATGTTCTTAGCCCCTCTGAGGTACTGTCTTAGGAGTGGATGTGAAAATAAAGGAGGATCCGTGTTGTAATGAGCTGAAATTGCTGAGGCGTGGATCTTAATAGATGAAAAGGAAAGTCCTTTGTGCAACATCTCAGTTAAATATTGTAGAATCTGAGGAATGTTTGGATCAAGAGGATTTTGGCCTTTAGCCTGGTTCCAGGCGCAAAATCTTTTCCATTTGTCTGAATAGGTTTTCCTGGTGCTGGGCCTCCTGGCCTCCAGAATGACATCCATAACAGCTTTGGATACAGGTGTTGGTTGACTGTTTAGGTAATTTGCATGCAGCCAGATTTAAAGTCTTGAGCTGGCTGTGTAGAATTTGATTGTCTCGGTGGGTGAGCAGGTGAGGAATTTGTGGTAAAATCCATGGTGGGCCTTGGGCCATGTTCTTTAGAATTGGATACCAGTGCTGGCGTGGTCAGTCTGGTGCAATGAGTATCATTTGTGGCCTCTCTAATCTGACTTTCAGCAGCACCTTTGCTAGAAGAGGCAGTGGAGGAAAGGCATACACTGTTAATGTTTTCCAACTGAATGAGAGGGCGTCCACTTTCCAAGCTTGTGGGTGGAATGTCCTTGTACAAAATTTTTGAAGTTGGTAGTTTTGGGGGATGGCAAACAGATCTATGTCTGGGCGTCCTCATTTTTGAGTTATCATTACAAATACTTGTGGATCCAGTTTCCACTCGTGGGGATCCATGATGTTTCTGCTTAGGTCATCTGCCAATGTGTTTTTCTTTCCTGGCAGGAATTGTGCTTGTAGTTGAACTTGGTAAGACAGTGCTGTGTTCCACAAGGTCATTGCTTGCCTGCATAGAAGGTAGGAATGTGTGCCCCCTTGCTTGTTGATGTATAACATTACTGTGGTATTGCCTGTCTTTATTATTAGTTGTCCTGGGTGTAAGAGGTCCTTGAAAGCTGTTAGGGCATTCTGTACTGCTAGCATTTCCTTTAGATTGATATGCAGATGCCTGTGATCTGTAGTCCATTTGCCCTGAATGCACTGTCCTGCCATGTGTGCTCCCCAGGCATAGTCCGATGCATCTGTTGTCATAGTTTGCCTGGCTGTGGGCAATGTGAAAGGCTGACCCTTGTTGAGGTGACATGCCTGTGCCCAACATAGAAACTCCTGTTGAAGGCAGGGAATGAGTGGTATCATTGTTTCCAAGCTGTGGCTGTGCTGAGTCCATACTCTTTTGAGGTACCATTGTAATTTCCTCATATGCAGTTTTGCAAATGGTATTAGTAGTATGCAAGATGCCATGAATCCCAAGGCCTGCAGAATTTTTCTTGCAGGGAGTTGGGTCTTTGTTGCCATTATTTTGAAGTATTGAGTCAGCTGTTGATGCTTGTCTGGCATGAGATAAGCCATCTGGGCCATTGTATTCAAGCTGGCACTCAGGAATATTATGTTTTGTGAGGGCACTAGTTTTGATTTCTTTCCGTTTACTGTGTACCCTAGGCAACCTAGAAGGTGTTTGACAAATGCCAGATGTTTTAAAAGAATGTCCTTGCTTTCTGCTTGAATAAGGCAATCGTCCAGGTATGGGTATATTTGAATTCCTCTTTGTTTGCAGTATGCAATTACTGGTGCCAGGCATTTTGTGAAGACCCTGGGTGCAGTAGATAAGCCAAAGGGCAGTGCAGAGAATTGATAATGGGTTGAACCTGCAATGAAGCGGAGGTATCTTCTGCAATTTTGTCTGATAGGGACATGTAGGTATGCCTCTTTAAGATCCAACGTTACTAGCCAAGCCTTCTTGCCCAGCATGGGAAGAAGCTGCTGTAGTGTTAGCATCTTGAATTTTGGTATTTGCAGATAGGTGTTCAGAATTAAAAGATCCAGAATGGGTCTCCATGCTTTGTCCTTTCTGGGGACTAGAAAGAGTCTTGAGTAAAATCCTTGTCCTTGCTCCTGTGTAGGTACCTGTTGAATGGCTCTCATGTCCACGAGAGCTGTAATTTGTTTTTGTGCCTCTGCCCATTGATTTGGTGGCAGGTTTGGCATTCCTTTTATCCTTGGCAAGGTATGAAAGTGGAATCTGTATCCTTGTGAGACAATGTTTAGAACCCATTTGTCTTTTGTGATGATGTGCCAGTTGTCTGCAAAAAGTGCTAATTTTCCTCCCAAGGGAGCTGCCAAGAGAGATTTGCTTGGTAGTTGGAGGGGTGAGTCATTGTTTTTGTCTTCTGCTAGCTTGGGGCCTGTCTTTACCTCCTTTCTGGGTTGTGGCACCCCATTGGCGAGGTTTGTAAGGGCCTTGTGACTGACCTCTGCCCCTTGGGCGTCTGTATTTGCCCCTCTGTGGTCTGTCAGAAGCTGGAAAGGACCAGTTTTTTGTTGGCCAATTTCTGCTGAAACGAGGGGGTTGTACCTGTAAAAAATCCTTGACCATCTGCATAGACTTTGCCTTATCCTCCATTTTCTTTAAAACCTCTTCTGCTTTGACACCAAATAAGGCATCCTGCTGTAAAGGTGCATCCAATAATTTTGCTTTAACATGATCAGGTAGGGTTTGTTCTTTTAACCAAGCATGTCTGCGTATGACAGACCCAGTAACAGCTGCTCTACAGGAAGCTTCCAATGAATCAAATCTACATTGTAAAGTATGTTTTCCCACCTGTTCAGCTGCATGCAACAGATCCTGCATTTCCTTGAATTCAGCCTGTTCAGAATGTGTGCTCAGTGTTTGTTTTAATTGAGACATTAGGAATTGCTGATATTTCAGCATGTGAAACTGACAATTTAATGCTCTCATAGCCAGAGTAGCTGAGGTGTATATCTTCTTTCCCCATCTATCTAAAGCTCTGGAATCCCTTTCAGAAGGTACAGGATTTTTAGCCATAGAAGCTTTAGCCCCTTTGGGACCCTGGGAAATTGTTTCTGGGTCAGCCAGAGGGCTTTTATAAAGGAATTTGTGTGTCAGGTACTCTGTAGTATCTGTCTGGTTTGGCTGGAGCAGGAGGTAGGGTGTCTGGATTTAGACTAGACTCTAAGTAAACATCATCCATAATATCTAAAACTGGTGGGATAGAAAGTGGTCTGTGCTGGGGTAGTAAAAGAAACTCTCGGAGCCTTTTCTTAGAATCAGAGTAGTCCTGGCCTTCCCAGTGGAAATGTTCCCTCATGGTATGTAAAGTTTCCCCAAAGGAGTAGTCTTCAGGGGGAGATGCTGAGGGAATAGAGTCTTCAGCATCAGAATCTTCATAAGGGGGAAAAGCGTAATCCTGTTCCTCAGAAGAATCTGAGGAAATAGAAACCTGGTTAGAGGAAGCATAGTCCTCCTCTTGTCTTGGCCTTTTATCAGGAGGGGGATGGGAACCCCTGATTAGGGAAATCAAATCTTCAGCCATCTTAAGCATCTGTTTCTTAGGCATGGGGCCTTGAACAGGAGACTGATGTACAGTCTTTTTTGGTTTTAATGGAGTTTTTAGCTTAGCATAAGATTTAATGGTGAGTGTAGTCGGTCTGAAGACACCTTCTGAAACCAAAGGCGTTTCTACTGCACTGGGATCACCTTCTGCTCCGGTGCCGGAAGGGCCTAATGAAGATGGTTGTGATGGCCTAGTACACTCCGCTTGAGAATCCAAAGCTGTCTGGGGTT
This sequence comes from Protopterus annectens, assembly GCF_019279795.1. Taxonomy (NCBI): domain Eukaryota; kingdom Metazoa; phylum Chordata; order Ceratodontiformes; family Protopteridae; genus Protopterus; species Protopterus annectens. The sequence continues at coordinate 1,355,697,282 of NC_056725.1, forward strand.
CCATTTCCGCGGTAGTCAGGGGCTGAGTAGGCACCTCACTGAAAACCGGAGAACCGGCGACAGGCCCAGCAGAGGCCTCGGAGTCTGGCTTGGTTCTAGGCTGCCTGTCCTTATCCTTGCGCTCTTTATGCATGTCAGTCGTCGGCTGCACCGACGGCATGATATAAATAAATTTCCTACTAAAGTAATGCCGTGCGAAGTCAAAACAGCGTTTGATAGTTCGTTTATTAAACCTAGCACAAAACCGACAACCTGTAACATCATGGTCTGGGCCTAGGCAAGGAATACAATAAGAATGGAAGTCCTTATGAGGTATTTGCTTCCCACAAGAAATGCAATTGTTAACTTTTTCTGACATCGGACTGAGGCAAGAAAAGGTTCCCCAATGGGGTACTTAGCTTTATTGAAGACTTCGGACTGAAATTCGATTCGAAAATCTCAGGTGTCGGCCGACCGGCACTTGCGGACTGCTTCTGCTTTGGGCACCGCGCAAGAAAGACTGAAGAAAATGGTGTTGGATGCCTCTTATATACCCCTGGCACACTGATGTCAGGGAGGAAGCGACAGCAACCGACTTTGGACCAAGACTTTGGAACTCTGGCCGACTGCAGGACCGCCTGACGGCAGGATAACCCAAGTGGGATGACTGCAGCAGGGTAACACGATGAACATCGTAGTGTTAAAGTGTTCTACAGCTTCGTCTAGAGATAATGGTTTTAGAGGAGCTCAGTTGCAGCTTTTTCATGAATTGATGAAGTTAGTAGCTAAAATGTTCTTTTTGTTACGAACTACCCTGAGGATGGGTTGGTTGATGGTTTGGGACCTGTTCCTAAGTAGGCAGGTTGGATGATGGTCCAATTAGGCTATCTGGAAGACAGCCAAATAGTTGTGCACGAGTGGGTTCAGATACCAGGATCCAGTCTAAGAGTGACTGACATTTCGATGTTTTGTCAGTTTTAGTGGGGGTAGTTATGGTTTGGGTAAATCTGTGAAGGTTTATAAAGGCCGAGGGATTGCTGCTGGAGCAGTTTAGCTAGTCAATATTAAAGTCCCCATATAGAATGGTTTCCTGTGGAAGGGAGTTAGACAACCAGCTAAGCAGGTTTTCCATTATAGTTATGTTATTGCCTGGTAGGCTATAACCACCTGCAATAATTATGTGTTTGCTGGAATTTAGTTTTACTTTGGCAAGGATTAGTTCTACATTTGTGACTTCTTGGTTATTGTAGTCCAGTTGTTCTACGGTGAGATGATTTTGGTATAAGATAGCTACACCCCCTCCCTTTTTTTCTCATCTATTTCTTCGAATAATATTGTAGCCAGGGGCAGTAATTTCATTATTGTGGTGTTCTGGTTTAAGCCATGTTTCAGTTAAGATTGTGATATCTGTTTTATATACGGCATGTAAGGCATGAAGGTCCTGAATTTTGTTAAGTATACTTCTTGCATTGATATTCAAGAATAGGAGAGATGTAGGTCTATGGTATAGGGAATTTAGCTGGTTTAAGTTGGGGTTGGTTGATGTGATGGGTCCTGGATAGGGGTGTATGTTGTGGTTGGTTGATGAAGTGGATCCTGGATTTGGGTGTATGTCACCACAACTAATGAGTGCACGGAGTAGTTGAAGGTAGAATTTGCTTAATTTGTGTAACATCTTATTTTGTCTCAGAAGCGAGAGGGTTGATTTTGATTGTCAGTTTATTATGTGAGTAAGAGAATGGTTGGGAGTTGGTAAGGTTCCATGGTGCTATAGGGAAGTAGTTTAGTCTGACGGGATTACCTGTGGATTCTGTCTGCCAAGGGGATGAGATATAGTTATGAATTTGAGTGTGGTAAGAGGATAGATTGGAAAGTAGGAGTAGGGTGAAGATTGTTAATGGATAGAGTAATGTTTTAAGTAATTGGGTTGACTGTGTGTAATACATGTTATATAGCTGTTGAATGATTGGGGTAGTTTCTATCACTGTGGAAGGTAGGTGTTGTGTTAACGGTAGAGTAGCAGGAGGGGGAGGAGTCTTTCGTTAGGAGGATACAAGTGGTTATGTATAAAGGAAATGATATGGGTGGGTGGGTGGGTGGGTGGGAGAGAAGCATAGTGAGCCCGAGTGTAGTGAGGGCGGACGGATCGGGGTACACCTAAGGCAAGCGAAGTACAATAGGAGAAAAATAATCAGAAAGTAATGAAACCAAATAATAATGTAAAAATACTTGTACTATACTTAACAGAATTATGGTAGTATAATCTCTTTCATTACTATATGTTTTGTTTGTAAAACTATTTGGCTTATTGGGAACATAGACTGGTGATATACAGGATTTGAGCTGCTTTTTTAATGTTTGAAAGTTTGTTTTTGTCTTTTGGCTTTTCCTGGTTAGGGGTCGCCACAGCGGAACTCCGGTCCGCTAATGATTGGTAGTTGATTTTTACGTGCCGAGTTACCAGCTCTGATGCACAACCTTCAACGAAGGTAAGCCCATTCACACATGTCTCCACGCAGAAGACACTCTAGCTGAGAATCGAACCGGACAGTGTCTTACTGTGAGGTGAAACGCTTCCGCAGCTAAATGGGATAGTCTGTGGATAGATTTGTTGGTCGTTCAGGGACGGGCGCTCAACAGGTGTACTTGGGTGCACTGCCTTGAGAAATCAGTCAGGTAGGTTGGAGGTTACAAAATGGCTGAAAGTACTTTGTAACAAGTTTTGTAAGACACACTAGTTTGCAGCCATTTCTGGGAGATTGCAAAGAGGTACTTTCTGGGCAATAGGCACAGTCGTGGTGATTCAAACACTACGTAATGTTGGTAAAGATCTGATTGCCTGTTGAGCACGCCACCCTGAACTCCATGGGATGGAGCTAGAGGAAATAAAATCAAACCAAAGTTAAGCAGGTCTATTCTAATATCTCACAAGTGGTCTCTCAACATGAATGGGGCTAACCATGCTGAGATCTACCTGCATCTCCCCTCCGCAACAAATACAGCAGGTTCTTTGCCCTGATCCCACCAGTGGGGTAATCCCCAAGGGATGCTCTACTTCATGCTTGGCCCTCCAGTCTCCTTTACGTTTACCTCCATTACCACTAATACCCAAATTTCTACAGAAAGCATCTCGATTGAAGTGCACAGTTATCTTCATTGCCCCTTACTGGCCTCATCAAATCTGGTTTCCCTTCCTTTGTCTTTATCTTCAACACCTATCTTGGATTCTGGATCCAACTCCAGACCTATTGTTCTCCACCAGACAGGCAAGATTCATGCAGACATTTCAGGCCTCAAGTTAACCACATGGTTTCTCCAGTTAAATTAACTGCTAGATAATCCAGGCGCTCTTCACCTGTCCGTCATATCCATTTACCATCACGCAAACCTTCCACTAGAAACGTTTACAAAAGTAAATGGAAAATGTTTGTATTTTGGGTAGATAAAAAGAATTTAGATCCCTTTTCAGCTCCGATTTCTACGGTTCTTGACTTTTTAACTTCTATTTTCAATGAATGAGCTAGCTCGTCAACTGTAAGAGTACAACTGGTATCCATTTCTAATTTTCATATATGTGTAAATAATTCACTTTGGCCTCTTCCAAACTTTGCAAAGCCTTTCTCAGAGGGACATATCTACTTAGACCTTCTTTAAAGGACCCCACTCCTCCTTAGGATTTAAATATTATTTTGCAGACTTTAACCCAACCCCCTTCTGAACAAGCAGCTAGGTTTGAACTAAAATCTTTAACCTGGAAAACTACCTTCTTGGTTCCTACTACTTCTGCCAGGAAGATATCAGAATTACAGGCCCTGTCATCTAAACCTGCTTATTTGATTTTTCACAAGGACAGAGCATCTTTATGGACCAATCCTTCCTTTCTACCTAAGGTGGTGCCAGAATCCAATATTAATCAGGTCATCAACCTTGCAGTTTTCTTTCCAAATTTCTCAAAAAAGGAGAATATATGTTACACCTATTGGATGCTCACAGGCATTTACATTTCTATCTTTACAGAACCAACAATTTGTGGAAATCTGAACAATTACATGTGTTCTTTTCAGAATCAAAATTAGGTAAACCAGTTTCTAAAGTGATTTTAGCCAAATGGTTGACTGACTGTATTACTTTTTTATATGAAAAAGTGGGTTTGCCTTTACCAAAACCATCTACAGCCCATTCCACCAGATCTATGGCAACTTCTTGAGTCTTTTTGTTGAAGTTCTTTGGACAATACTTGTGCAGCTGCAACTTGGGCTAATCCTGATAACTTTATTACTCGTTACAAATTGGATCTGTTCTCTAAGGGAAGAGCAGTTTTTGGCTCAGCTGTGCTCGGGAATATCCTTACTTAGAGTCCTCACAGGATTTTGGTAGCTGGGGACTCTGTCCCAACAGTTGAATTAATGAAAATGAAGACATCAGGTAAACAATTATGTACTCACCATAACATTCTATCTGTGTTGTACATTTTCATTCTTCCTCAACTTCCCTCCACCAACCCCCTTCCTTGCTTTACTCTTGGAAAGATCGAAGGATGCTACAGGAACTGCTGTTCCTTTGTTTGAGTCCCAGATTCTGTTATATCATATTTTCTTCCTGTTTTGCAGGTATAAGGACAGCAAACAAGATCTGAGGTATGCTAGGTGACTACAGCATTATGTGTAAAGTGAGAAACTCGAGAGTTTTCAACGTTCCATGAGCTGGAAGAGGCAGCCATGTCGAATCCAAGCATTGGATCTGAACCCAACAGCTGAGGAAGAATGAAAATGGATAACACAGACAGAACTTTTTGGTGAATAAATAACTTTTTCCCCTATAAAATATGGGTTAGCTCACTAGCAACTGACCCTGGTTTTGACTACAACTGTGGTTTTACCATCCCTGCTCAGGTCCCTTACAGCTAACTGCCCCAAGTGCATTCTAACCCCCTGCCTCATCCAAACACTTGCAAACACAAGGAGCCACAAACCTTACTATCCTGGCTCCTAGCCAGGCTAAAACAGGGTACTGTATTTTAAAGCACAAATATTTATTTGGTAAATAAGAACTTGAATCAAACTACACAAAACAACACACAACACCAACGCATGGCCTCGACTAAAACATTGGGACCCAATACAGCTAACGAACCCACCGGAGTATTAGGGTTCGAGTATAACCCATAGCCGACTGACTAGCTGATGGGATGTTACTGTCAATAAAGAGAAGTAATTCCCCTAGCTGATTACATACTAATTGAGCTAAATAAAATAAAATGAAATGAAAGTTATTAACAAAAGATGTATTTTCCCTACAGACATTGCTTTAGCTTACAGGCTTTTGACTAACATTTCAGCTCTAACCACGGCCATAGCTTCCCTTAAAGGCTCTCTGCCCTGGGAATTTCCTAACCCCCTGGCAAATTCAAAATCTCGCAAACACAAGGAGGTTTGTCTCCAGACTTCTTGCCAAGCTAAATAACGATACTTACAATGCTTATATAGATAAAAAAAAAACCCTTTTCAAACTACACATAACACAAAACATTCTATGAGCACAAGGCCTTAATTTTAACACCTGGACCCAAAGCAGCTAGCCCACTGGAGTACAACCCAAGCCCAGACAGCTGCCAACAAAATTACAGACACACAAACACCAGGTCACATACCTATTTAGTAATGTACTAGGCAGATCTGATGAAGTTTCACACAAAAGTGATGTACTTCTTAGATGTCCACAAACCTTTTAATTTTTAGCTCTAAGACTTTGATCTAAAGATGCAGTTTTTATAAATTTGTAATTACTAAAGTTTTATTATGTTGCAGATTGTATGTGGCATTTAGGAGTGAATTCCAATGACACTATTGAAGACATAAGGAAGATAATTCTTATTTCATATGTCAATTGTATAAGGAAATCAAGATTCTTGCATGAACTATTAAAAAGGAAACATGACTACTTGAAAAGAAACCCATCCCCACTCACACAAGGCAATGCCCACCACAACATCATGGATGGACCATAAGCATGCAAAGCCACCCACAAACTCCTATCATGATGTTATGGTTGGCAACGGCCCAAAGCTCTGCCCACGCGTTTGACAATAAATAGTCCTGACCTAACCCTGGTTAATCAGTCATTTAAGCAGAAACTCATCTGTCAAATAACTGGAACTGAGTACAAATCTTTTCTCTTCTTAGTATGAGGAAGAACAGATAGCCAATATTTGCTCCTAAAACACAGCAACGCAGCACTGATCATAAGCAAAAAGCTGGCAAAGCCACCTAGGATCGAAGACAGACAACAAACTAAGCCACCATTTGAAAAACGTGATTGTCAGACTTCAGCTTATTCACAGGCAGGATACCACATTCTCGATTCACTTTTAGGTTTAAGAAAGAAAATGGAGAGATGGATAGTTTGCCTTAACATAAACTCAGATACCACTTTACGCATAACTGAGGAATGGTTGACTCACCATAAGAGTTTGCAACTCTGACACTCACTATTCTTGCAGGGGTCAGAACAATCAGTAAAACTGTTTTCCATGTTAGGAGCCTCAAGTCACCCAGTTTAGCTGGTTCAAATGCAGCAAGTGTTAGCATATCTAACACAAAATTAATACCCCAAGGAGAAGCAACCAGTTTTCTTAGAGGCCTCTTAGGATCAGAGGATCACAGGAAGTTACTAGGCTACTGGCCCTTAGGCCCTTAACAAGCCTAGCCAAGAATTTATCCCATGTTCCAAAAAGTCAGCACCAGATGCCCTTGTCCAGCAGGGACACAGATGGAATCCTAGGGGTGTATTTTCTGTTCCCCATCCAGTTATCCAGGTTGTGCTTAAAACGGGTTAATGAGGTACTCTGCTTGACGTGGAAAGGGAGTCTATTCCACAGAAGGGGGAGTCTCTGACACAAATCTGTCCTCCAAACAAGTACTGTTGATGTCACAGACTAGGTTAAGGTTGCATGTGCGGGTTACTGGAATGGAGCTTGACTTGCAGTTATGCAGCAGTCCCATCAAGGTGGGGTCTGAGATTGCTTTGTATGCCAGAGAGAGGTCACCTCTGAGGAGTCTGTATGAAACTGAGTAGAGGGACAGGGCCTTTAGCCTATCTGTGTAGGGTAAATGTTTGAGGTCCTGGATTCTCCTGGTGAGGAACCTCTGTGGTCTCTACAGCTGCTGCATGTGCTTTGTGAGGTACATGACAAAAGGGAAATTGTACTCAATAATGGGTCTTATAAGGGAGGAAAACAGGGATTTTATGACCTCCTTGTCTCTGAATGAGATACCCTTACTAATAAGGTGGGTCAAGTAGAAAGCTTTCCATACAACGGAGGCAATATGGTGGTCAAAATCAATTTGCTATTAACCTGGGTGCCCAAGTACCTCACAACGGAATGCATGCTTAGGACCTTGTTGTTAATGTGATAATTTGTGGAGACGTCACTCTCCCCAAAGTTGATGGTGATATATTTTTTGGCATTCAGTTTGAGGCCATGATTCTGGCACCAGTCACATGTTTGGGTAAGAGCCTCTTGGAGGATGTCCACATCACTAGTGGAATTGATGACTGTGCCCAGCTTGCAGTCATCTGCAAACTTGGTCAGACATAGCCCACTGGTTTTGACCTGCCCCTCAGAAAAGTATATCCCAAACAACAGAGGCCCTAAGACCGATCCCTGGGGTACACCACTCGTACGGGTCTACTGCTTGAGGTGGCATCCCCTGTTTTGATTAGGTGGGTTCTATCAGTGAACCAGCTGCTGCCCATCTGGTAACATACGGACTGATGCCTAGTTGAGAGAGTTTATCTGTTATACCCGAGTAGGGAATAGTATCGAAGGCTTTGGTCAGGTCAGGGTAGGCGGTGTGCACCATCTTCCCCTAGTCCATGGCTTTGGTGACTGTCACAAAGAAGTCAACCAAATTTAACAGGCATGACCTCCCCTTGATGAAACCAAACTGTGTAGGATCAAGTGTTTGGAGATTGCCAAGGTCCTTGTTAATGAGGTCCATGATAATCTGGCTACATGGTCTTGCAGATCTGCCTGGTTAGGCTAATGGGTCTATAATTTCCTGGATTAGTGGGATGCCCCATCCTTGTGCAAAGGGATGACAATGGCTGTCCTCCACTCAGCTGGGACAAAGCCAGTACTCAGGCTTTGGTTGAATAGGGTACCTAATGGTGCTGCAAGTTCCTGCCTGAGTTCATGTAGAATGCAGCCTGGGATGTTATCTGGTCCCACGGAGGTTGTATTTTTTGCCTTTGAGAGGACAGTGATGACTTGCTCCCTAGAGATAAGGGGAGGGGGTCAGGTACTGGGGATGTCCTAATTTACTGACGGGGAGGGGGTTAGGTACTGGGGATGTCCTAATTTACTGATGAGGAGGGGGCAGAAGGGTGAAGTTTTCTTAAAAATATAACCCTTTCAAAAACATTTTGACATGAAAATGCATTGAAACAGCAGGATCCATAGACAGATATGCTGAAATGGACAATAAATGAACCTTGATGGAGGAGGAGTAAGAAAGGCCATAGGATAACAACACACAAATAATGTAAAAAAAAAAAAAAAATACTACCCCTGAATTTGCTGTTGGCACCAACTAGAAAAACTTTTCCATTTGCTCATTTGTAGATATATGATTTTCTAGTGCTTTCTTGCATGCATTAATACCAACTGCACATTCTCAGTAAACAGGTGCCTAAAGGGAATTAAGACCCTACCATCCAGGCAGTCAACTAAAGTTGATTGGAGTCGAGGTATATCAAACACCCCAGATCCTGTGTGAATAGATGAAGTCAGTGAAGAAGTTTGTAGTAATTTCCTCTGGCCATTTCCAGAAGAAGGGAGAACCACTGTTGCATGAGCCAGAAAGAAGTCACCACCATGGTCTTGGGGGATGCCTTCTGAATCTTCAAAAGTACCCTGGATATCAGTGGAAATCATGGAAAAGCATACAGAAACATTCTTCTCTATGTAAAAGAAAAGGCATCTGCCTTCCAGGCCTTCTTGCGTGGAGTCCTGCAGGAGAATCTTGATTCTTCAGAGAGGAGGCAAATAGGTTTACTTGAGGAATTCCCCACAGATGAATCAAATCTTGGAAGATCCCATGGTCTGGTTTCCATTTATGAGTGTTGACTCTTGTAATGCAAAGCTGAGCTTGTCTGCCACACAGTTTTGCTCTGACTGAATGTAGGATGTCTGTAGAGTGAAACTGAGCTGTGAAGCCATATCCAGTGCTAACATGGCTTGCCTGCAAAATGAGTATAGCCTGGTTCCCCTTGCATACTGATGTACCATGTAAATGTGGTACTGCATAAAACAACTTGAAGTGGTCTCAGGGACAAAAGATGATTCAGACAGTTGAGTGCCTTGATCACGGCAAGTATCCCTTTTATATTTATGTGCTTTCATTTGTCCTTGGTGTCTCACAAACTTTGCACTTTTATCCCTCCTGAAACTACTCCCCAGTCAAAGTCCAATGCTTCTGTCAAGACTGACTGCCTTGGAACAGGAACGGAGAAGGGGAGACATGGGTTTAAGAATATCTGCTGTCTTCACCAAGTAATTTCCATTCTGACAAACTCCAGCACTGGGATTTAAAATTGGGACCAAAGAGATTTCAGATATCATTATATCTTTCTCATATAGTGTCTTGCCAGGGGTATCATGACAATCATACAAGGCATGAGAGCCAAAATCCTTAAGTGTTCCCTGGCTGTAACTGAAGTCTGTGTGGAAAACCTTAGAAAACAGATCTAGATAGAGACTTATTTTTTCTGTGGAAGAAAAGTTCTTTCAACTGAGACATTGTCTGAAACCCCAGGAGCACAATTATGTGTGAAGGAGTAAAAAAAGACTTCTGATGTTCTCTTGGAATCTCAGCTTATGTAAGAGATCTGTCACCCAAGTAAGAGATTCCTCACACTTTAAAAAAAGACTCTGCAAAGATATGGAAGATATCTAAGTATGGAAAAATGAGAATACCCTGTAGCCTGCAAATGAGCTATAACTGGAGCTAGATACATTGTAAACACTCTTGGTGCAGTGGATAGTCCAAAGGGTAAGGTATAAAACTGACAATGTGATCCAGACACTCAAAACCTTAAGAAACACTTGTAGTCTGGAATGTATAGGGATGTGATGATAAGCATATTTTAAATATATAATGTTACCAGGAAACTTGAATGAGGAAGAAGGAGGAATAAGTTGTGAAGTTACAGCATTTTTAACTTGGAGACTATCACAAAAAAGGTTTAGGAAAGAAATATCCCGAACTGGTCTCGAAGCATTTCTTTCTTTCTTTAGCACTAAAAACCTTTTCCCACCAGGAATGTAGGAACAGGTAGACATAAAAGATTATGCTCTGGTGCATGAGGGATTACCCACTGGAAAGGAGGAATTTCCTCCCACTGCCATCTGGAACCCTGATGAATGACCTTCAGAACCAATCTGTTTGAAAGTATCTGCTGCCAGAGAGAAAACTTTCTCTTTTTTTCTGCTGCCAAAGAGATTCAAATATTCTGGAAGGTAAAGGAGCTGCCAGGTTGGGAGAAGCGGGACAAAGTCCCTCAAATAGTCATTCTGAGTTGTTGGACTGTCCTTGTTTTTTGGGGAGGTCCTGAATTTGTTTTGTAACCCCTTACCATTTTTCTTAAAAGTGTGCTTACCTGCATTTTGTTGAGATAGTTTATTTTGATTTTTGCCAAAACTGGATGCATAGGTTGGGGGGGGGGTTAGAAAATCCCTTAGAAAATTTGGAAAAGGAGGGCTGAAAAATCTTAGATATTTCCTGTATCAACTTTCCCCTCTCATCACACTTTTTGATCACCTCTGTGGCAGAAAAACAGAAACAAAAATCTCTATCCAAAGGAGAATTTAACATATCATTTTTAACATAATCTGGGAGGATCTAAGAATGTAGCCAAGTAAACTGCCTCAAAACAGTAGTGTCCATAGCCATGGAAGAAGTTTTGAATGAACCATACACACGATGTAAACAATGAGTAGTAGACTTGTACAACAGAAGAAACTAAATAATATAAAGAACATTTTTCATCACAAGAAGAAACTGCAGTCAAAACATTCTTCATACTTCCACAATTAGTCAGATGAAACTTTAACGTACGAGCCTGACAAATCAAAATTATGAAAATTAAAGTTGTGAAAGCATACACTTTTTTCTATACTGATCAATAATCTTAGCATCCTTATTAGAAGTAGTACGTTAGGAATTACCTAAATGTTTAGCAGCACAAGGATTAACTAAAGCTATAATTGCTTGGTCAGATTTGGGAAGAGGATATAAAAACTTGAAAGACTGAGGAACTTTATGCATTTTATCTCTCTTTTTTGGGGCAGTCGGTTGATTATCAAGAAATTTGCAGGGAGTAACACACACATCCTCCAAAGATGACAGAAATGGAGGAATAGGTGAAGGTTCTAGAAATTCCTTCTGTAACAGCTCATAGTATTTTCTGAGGGACCAAGAAACCTCAGTGTTCTCCCACTGAAAACACTGGGATATTCTGAAAGTAGTCTCTGATAAACTGAACCCCCCCTCCCACAGGAAGAATCAGAAACTGAGCACTTATCCGTGTCTGAATCAGAAATCTGAAGAGAAAACCCTGTATATGGCCCTTTATCTTCCTCCTCAGATTCAGAATCAAGAAAAGAGATAACTTTTTTTTCTTTTACCTGAAACTACTTTATAAAAAGGATCAATAGCGTGAATTAAATCCTGAGCCAGACCTAGTAAGTTACTCCTGACCAAGGAAATGTAAGGAGTAGATACATGTTTAGTTTTTTTGTTTCTTTTTGACAGGAAAATGGGGGCAACAGTGTTATTAATGGCAGTAGCTTCCCCAGGGATGGGCACAACATGCTACGTCTCCCAGGAATGACAAATGTGGTTATATGAGTGGTGTGAGGTACAATTAATGGCCACAACAAATTGACCACACCTATGGATGAGGCAAACTGCTAGCTTGCTGTAGTGACAAAGGCAGTTTGCTTAACTTTTTCTTTTTGTGGCTGGAAGAAGAAGGACCGACCATGGCACTGATAGTCTGATCCATGGTTAGGCAGAAAATGGGGAATCTTTCCTAGGAAAAACAAGCAGCATAACCTGCTTCTTTGAAGGCACTTTAAAACACTTTGCCATCTCCAATGATGATGATAAATACAATTTCTCTTCAGAAAAAAATTTTTTTTAAATAGTTTAAACAACTTTTAAATGGACAGGAAAAAAGAGCACTCTCAATTAAACGTACATGGCAGTCTGTAAAAACACAAACTCCTGGCCTTAAAATACCTTTCCTGAAATGGAAGTGTTATTAAACAATAAATATTTTAAAATGGAACTTTTTCCTCAAAGGGAACTTATCTGTCAGGAGAGAAACAGTACAATCTGACCGTCAGTCCTTGAAAGCCTCAGAGGGGAGTACTCTTCGGTGACAGGAAAACTTTAAAGGCTTGGCCCCCAAACCTGTCTTTTTACTCAGTTCAACTTAAGCTTCAGTAGAACCCATATGGCTTAGGTTACTGCAGCAGTGATTAATATGAAGAAGGAATCTTTTAAAACCATTTCAAACAGCTCATTGAAAAGCTTGTCCCAGATCAGATTCACAATGCAGGCAAAACTGGGATCCTCTGAGAGACTTCCAAGATGGCTGCACAATGAGTGACAGCTTAATTCTAGCTCTCCCAATGTGAAAACAGAAACTTAGCAGAGAAAGCCAGTTGATTTATACTTCTGGGTTAATTTCATTAACTAGCTAGTAAGTGCACTGCCTGGATCGCAGGCAAAAAGAAATACAGAGGACCTGAAGGAATCATCTTCAAAAGGTGAGGAAAAAACACTGACTGGGAAAAGTACTGCAGCTGCTCAGCAAAAAAGCAGTGCAAGCTCCACACATGACTTCCAATAACCCAGAGGAAAGTATACAACAACTGCACACAGACCTGATTAAAATAAGTGAAACAATGACAGAGTGTATCATCTCAAATAACAAAAGGCTGGAAAAAATGGAAGAAGCTTTAAATAGATATTCAGATGAGGTGATAAAACTGTACAAATCAAAGGTTGCAGTGAAGAAAAGGCTGGCTGAGTGAATATGAGACTGCACAAGAAGAGATGTTTCAAAAAATAACAGAATTAAGAGGACAGAACACATAGGAAAAACATAAGATTTTCTACTGTACTGAGAAACTGGAAGGAACAGACTGTATTAAGTTTATGAAAGCACAAATAAACTGGACTGGTATTCCACAGCAGTTGTTAACTGAATGGGTACATCATGTGTATGCTCCAAACCTGGCTATTGAGAAAGCAGCTTAGACCTTTAATAGTAAAGATGCAATCCTACCAGCAGAATGAGTTGATTCTGACAAAACTCTGGCAGAAGGACAAAACACTAAAAGTGGGAGATGGTATAATGTTTGTGGAAAATGATTACTCATTGTCCACCATGCAGAAGAGGAGTAAATGTATACCACTATTCAGGCAATGTCGAGAAGCAGGCATGAGATTCAAACTCATTTCTTGATGAAGTACATGCTAAGAAGGAAATACAAAATTCTGTCCAACAAAATGTTTGCTGTGAAACAGAAGGAGATTCTGCTTTTTGTTCTTCTGGTAATAAAGACCACAGAGAGACTGTGCCAGTGAATCCCTTTGCAGTGGTTCAATAACAAATGCTTGAGAGAAAGTAAAAAGCAAAACAGTTGACTAGAAGAATCGAGAGTACATTGGAAATGAAGCAGAGACAGGATTTGGGAGACGGAGATGAACAGGGATAAAACTAGTAAGTTGGAAACAGACAAATGTGGGATTACAAAGCAATAATTATATTTGTGAAACATGACAAAACAAGAAAATCTTGAAATATTGGAATTGTTTGACTTTGTTAAACTTGTAGTGGACTGTAAAGCATATGCCCTACTTCATGTCATTAATGTTTGGAGAAATACTTATGCAAGGGGAAGCAGAGGGAGAAAGACAACTAAGTAAAATACATTTTTTCTTAATGGTACAATTTTTTATAGTGCATGATTTTTTTAGCATGCTATAAAGTTTTCTCGGTTATTTTAAGTGTAATGGGGATACTAATGTAAACAGGTGCTCCTGTTTTTTTTCTCTCTTTTTCTTTCTCCCTACTTCTCTCTTTCTCTCTGTTCAGTTTTAATAAATGTAGGCACTGCAATGTAAAACAAATTTTGGTTAAAAAAGCATGCCAAAAAACTTAGTGTGCTTTTTCTTATTCTTGCATAGAGGAATGACTGGATTAAGGCCCTTAGCTTGATCTACTAACACGTTTTAAGAGAAAGCAAGTAAATGAAAACAAATATTTACTAGCAAATAAATGTATGCTTAGTACTAATTTTGTATCTGGTCCTCATGTCTTCAGGAGACAATCTAATAAAGAGAAATGGCTAGGACATAATGTTCTTTGAAACCATTCAAGTGTTTACCCAGCTGGGACAGCTATAAAGATAAGAAAAAAATCAGACAGCTTAGTAGAAGTACAGGCCGTGTTTACCTAGCTGAGACAGCTATAAAGATAAGACAAAATCAGACAGCTTAGTAGAAGCACAGGCCATGCCATGAGCCTTAGGATGGATAACCTTCTTTTAGGTTAACTCAAGTCTACGAGTATGGCTATCACTTTGGAACATTTGTTCTTATTAGGAGGGTAAAACTTCAATATTTGAAGATGTATTTAGTTTTGTGTGTTATTAACTTAATAGGTTTTGGGGTATTGGGGGGGTGTTTGCGCTTTTGTTTGACGGCTTTCAATAAAACAAAAAGTTTTGTAAGATGTGACATAGGTTTAAATGGATACGACAAGAAACAAATGTATAAAAGGTCAACCTGCCAAACAGTCTATGCATGTGACACAAAAGCTGGAAATAGACATTTAACAAAAAAGCTGTTACAGATAAAAGGTTGGAATAATAACTTTTTTAATACAATAATGCTTTCTGTAATGTGTTTAATTCATTCATTCCAGGGCAGCTTAGGAAGTCTGCATAATAATTTCCAATAGGAAGAGCCTAAGCATTTTGACAGAATCAAATTATGTCCTCACATTTCAAACAAATGTTCATATCTCTGGAACCACAGGAGTTACGAAAGAAGTATAAATGGCAAACCCTTCAACAGAAACTAAGTGGTAGAATTCTTCAGGTTATAGGTCTTACTGAATTTTATAAGTCATGGTAAATACAGTAACTGTTATGTTTGTAATATCTTGTAAACGACTTACAATATCTCAGCAACCACTCAAGATACACATATACAGTCGGCAGCACTTTATTCATCCAGCTGAGAGCTTTCATATGAGGCTAAGGAGTTCTGACTGTGTTACTTGGTTTTTAAGATATTTAGAAAAATTGAAAATTATATCAATATAAATTAGTATCATAAAAACAACAGTTAATATCTTTTTACCTGCACTAGACAGAGGTCAAATATTAAAGCAGTTGAGTTTGCCACTTTGTAAGCTTTAAGACAAAATCTTTTTAAACCTTATACATGGCATGGTTTTGGAATTATTGATGAAAATATGAACAAGCAATATTTGACGCCTTGAGGCGTCAGTAGGAGTTAACAGCAGATGCACCTGGAGGCATCACTCAGATGTAATGTGTTAAAGGTCAATGGTCTCTCAGAAAAATATAAAAAGAAAAGCGTAGTGAACTGTATTAAAAATGTAGAGCGTAAATATTTATGCTACAGGAGACATACTTGGTAAGAACTGAACATGTGAATTTGATAAAGGTTTTCAGTATTGTTACTCAGCGGAATGCCATGGACAAAACAAAAGAGCAGTACTTATATTAATTGCAAGAGGAGCTCCAATGGTGATAGAAGAGGATATAAAAGATAATAATGGTAGATTTATAGTACCAAGGGGCTACTGGCAAGGGAAGAGGATTACACTGACTGATATTTATATTACACCTAAAACTGCTCCAGTGGAGCTTAAGAAAATTCTGGGAGAAATAATCAGCTTTTAGCAGGGAATATTACTTACAGGTGGGGACTGAAATTTGATTTACAGCAGTAAGGATGTGTCTGGGAGGCCCAGAAGGGAAAATATAACAAAGGAGGATAGATTTTTGAAGTAATTTATGAAAATATTTGTCATGGAAGATGTGAATTCGGTACTAGGAGTTCAGACTGAATTTACACATTATTCCCCAGGATACAAAAACTGGGCTAGGCCAAACAAAATTTACATTTCCCAGGAATATTTGCATTTAATTGAAGGTCTTGATATTCACCCAATAACTCTTTCAGATCATGCACCAATAATAACTCAAATAAAAACACAGATTAATGAAATAAAAATGAGACATTGGTACTTCCCCAGATATCTGTTGAAAAAACATGAACTTAAGAAATGGGTAATGGAAATTATTCAGGACTTATTAGAGAAGACAGACATTTCTTCTGAAAATATAGCTGGGGAGTGGGATATTAAAGTTGAGTTTAAAAATATGGTGAAAGGGAGATATGGTTAAGAAGTAACAATAATTTAGAGGGACTAACAAATGTTAATGTATTGAAAATAGGGGGAATCTCACAGAGCAAGAAGATGAGCAACTGCAGAATGCTTAACAGAAAATAAGGGATTACCTTGATAATATGCAAGAGTTTTGAAAGACTGATGTTAAGCAACTGTTTTTTGATAAAAACTCTAGAGCAAAAAAAAAACTTTTAGCTTGACGCAAGCAACAGAAAGTAGAAAGGGCTGTTGCCAAGCTTAGGGAGCCTATGACAAGGAAGATAATGAGAGATCCTGTAGAAGTATTACAAATATTTTGGAAATTCTATGAAAGTCTGTATAAAGCAGGGAAACACAGAAATCATGAAAAGGTACAAATGGAATTGTTTATGGAAGAATTAAATATGCCAAGGTTAGAACTAGATGAGGCTCAATTACTAACAGGACAGGAGGAGAGGAGATAAAAAATGGTGATGTATAATCAAGCTACATGAAAGTCCTCAGGAATACAGGGTATTCCTGTGGAACTTTGGAAGCTAGGAGGGTTGTTTAACAGTATTTTAATAGGAGGAGATGTAGCAACACCCAAGAAGAAAGTGGTGTAGCTGTAATTAATACCTAAAAAGGGTAAAGTTCCATCAGATCCTGCTTCATGCACGCCCATTTCAGTACTAAACCATGATTATAAAGTGTTTATGTCTATAATGGCTAAAAGAATGGCAAACGTAATGACAAAATTGATATATATGGATCAATGAGGTTTTGTGGGGGGGGGGGGGTAAACATCTGACATTAACAGAACATTGATGATCCATAGGGAAGCAGAATGCAAGAAAATGCCACTGCTCTTGGTGGGTCTTGATGCAGATAAATAATTTGACAGAGTAAGCCGGGACTTTATGAGCAGGGTACTGGAAGCATTTGCATTCCCTGATAAAATAAGGTTGATTAGGATGACATATGAGGGATCAGAGACAAAAATTAAAGTTGGTGGGTCCTCTCTGATAATCTCTGCTTGAGCAGAGGAACCAGGCAAGGGCATCCTCTTTCCCCTTATTTGCATTATATTTAGAACCACTGGCAAAGAAAATAAAGGACTCAGAAATTCAAAGATATAATTGGTATGTAGTCAACAAAAGCTGGCTCTATTTGCACATGATATTATTTTATACCTGATAAAACCAAAAATGGACATTACAGTGCAGTGGAACAATTTGAGCCAGTTTCATATCTTTTCAGGATACAAAATTAATGAAGCTATAACAAATTAAATAGTGGTAAATTATGTACACACGCACACACAAATTGGTTCAGCAATATCCATATTTATGGGGACATGCTTAAAGTATTTAAAAGTATGGATTAAAAATGATTCCTGTGTGACAGCTAAGGATATGTGGAAAAAGACTAAACAAAAGATAATACAAAAACTGAGAAAATGGAATTTCTGTTATATGGATAATAAGATACAAGCAGTTAAAATGTTTTCAGTCCCTTTAGTCTTATACACAGTCAGATATATTTTTACCAACCAGAGAAGTTGTAGACAGCAATTAATAAAGAGCTGAAGGATTTTATCTCGGATAGGAAGATGCCAAGAGTCAAGTGGGATAAACTGATTATTCCAATTGAACAAGGTGGATTGGGATTACCCAATTTGAAGGGGTATTTCAGAGCTACACAGTTAATGCTTCTATACATAGCACAAGCAGAAACCTATAATTCAAAGTGGAAAGGGAAGATGATGAAGCAAGGGGAAGCTGAAGAAACAAGGATAGAATGGGATTTTGGATGCAGACCTTTAAGCTGAGTGCAACTCCAGGTGTTTTTACAGTTATCTTCTACTGACATCTCAGAGCGTCAAATATTGCTTGTTCATATTTGCATTAACAATGCCAAAATTATGCTACATACAAGGTATCAAATGATTTCATCTTAAAGCATACATGATGGCAAAGACAGCTGTATTAATATTTGACCTCTGTCTAATGCAGCAACAGAGATATTGAATGTTACTTGTATGCTGTTTATTTGTATTGCAATAATTTTCATACTTCTCAACATTCAGGTAACAGACAGAACTGCACAGCCTCATATGAAAGTTCCCAGCTGTATGAAGAAAATCTTGCTGGCAGTATGTGTCTTGCTTGAATGGTTACTGAGACATCATAAGCTGTTTATACAAAATTACAAAAAAAGAAGTTATGTTCTGACAATAACGTTTCATCTGTGTTGTTCATCTTCATTCACTCATTACTGATGGGTGTTGGTTCCATCCTTGGAACTGAGTTGGCCTTATAACAAGCTTGTGTCAGCCAAAAAACTCTCGAGCTAGGATTTTACCCATAGTGCCCCTCTCCCTGTTACCTCAGATCAAGTTTGCCCGTGATAAGGAAAGCAGAGGCTTTTTCTGAGCAGAAACCCTAAAATAGGATTATGACCCAATCTGATCCTCCAGGAGCCTCTGGAGGGGGAAGGTGGGTGGGATGTAATGAATGAATGAAGATGAACCACACAGATGGAACATTATGGTAAGATCATAACTTCTTTATCTGATGTTGTTAATCTTCATTCATTCCTTACTGATGGGACAGAGTCCCTAGTTACTTTATTTCCTGGGAGGCCCTTATGAAAGAATGTCCCTGAGTACCACTGAACCAAAAGATGCTCTTCCCCTGGAGATCAGGTCCAATTTGTAATGAGTAATAAAGGAATGCAGCGGTATCGTTGTCACCTCACAGTAAGAGGTTCTCCCATTCGATTCTTGGCTGGAGCGCCTTCTGTTGGAGTCTGTATGTCCTTCCCACAGTAGAGTGGCGTTCGAAAGACATGCATGAGTGGGCGTGCCTTCGTTGAAGGTTGGGCGTCAAGCTGGCACCTCGGCACTGTAAAAATCTACTGCCAATCATTGGCAGACCGGAGTTCCACTGTGGCGACCCCTAACCGGGAAAAGCCGAAAGAAGAAAAACAATAAAGATATGGGGGATAGACCAGGTTGCAGCTGCACAGATATCATCCATTGAAGCCCTTGAATGAAAAGCCACTGAAGTTGCCACTGATCTGGTTGTGTGTGCTTTGACCTTGCTCGGAAGAGGAATGCTATTCTGTTGGTAGATGAAGGATATACAGTTTCTCAACCACTTAGATAAGGTCACTTTAGAAACAGGGTCCCCCAATTTTGGGCCTGAGAAAGACACAAACAACTGTTCCGACGTGCGCACTGGTTTTGTTCTGTGCAGATAAAAACATAATTGTCTATGTATATCCAGCAAATGAAGGCAGTATTCCCCTTTATTCAAATAGTTTGGAAAAAAGGGAGGAAGGTCAATTGTCTGGTTAATTGTCAATTCTGAGATAACGTTTGGAAGGAAGGAGAGATCATATAAGGAAGTTTGATACATAAGGCCTGAAGCTCGGATACAAGTCTAGCTGAAGTTATGATTACTAAAAACAGTGACTTCCAGGATAAAAATTTCATATCACAAGAATTTGCAGGTTGGAAAGGTGGTTGTGACAGGGATTGTAGCACTAGCGTTAAATTCCAAGGGTCAGTCAGTTCTTTGAAAGGTGATCTGATGTGCGAGACCCCTTTTAAAAAGGTTTTGCAGAGGCGATGGGAGTTTAAGAATGATTCTTGAAAACTGTCATGAAAGTTTGAGATTGCAGCCAAATGGACTCAAATTGTGGAGGCTGCTGCTCCTGACTGTAGAAAATCTGACAGATAATCCAAAACCACAGTAACAGGAGCTGAGCAAGGATCTAGTTTCTTTTGTTGGGACCAAATAAGAAATCTCTTCCATTTGCTGAGATAGATTTTCCTGGTGGATGGTTTATATGAAGCCAGAAGAATATTACGTACAGGAGAGGTAAGGTTACTCTGCCTAGCTATTACCAGAAATGGAGAAACCAAGCAGTCAGCTTGAGACTGGGAAGGATGGGATGCATCAACTCTTGCAAATGCGAGATCAGTTCTGGAGTTGGATCCAGAATCCAGGACTGGCGTACTAGTTGAGGCCAAAGGAAGGGAAACCAAATTTGTTGTGGTCAGTAAGGGGCAATGAGGATTACCTTGCTTCTCAGGCGAAGGACCTTCTTTACAAAAAGGGGGATCAAGGGGAAGGGAAGGAAGGCATACAAAAGTCCCGTGGGCCAATCGTGTATCAGAGCATCCCTCGGAAATTCCCCGTGGGGGGATTAGGGCAAAGTAGCTGCTGCATTTGTTGTTTAGTGGGGAGGTAAAAAGATTGCAGTAGGGCTGACCCCAGCAGCTGAAAATCTTTGCCGCCATGACTGCATTGAGGGACCACTCATGAGGCAGTAGGATACATCTGCTCAGCTTCTCTGCAATCACATTGGAAACCCTGGGAATATGCATTGCTATCAGGAAATCAGTCGGACACTATTGCCCATTGCCAAATTCTTATGGCCTCTTGACATAATGGGTAGGACTTGGTTCCTCCTTGTTTGTTGATGTACCAGACTACTGACATGTTGTCTGACTGTATAGCAACTGTCCCTGATGAAAGGGTGGATAGAAATGCTTGCAACACTAGAAGCACTGCCCTCGGTTTTAGGACACTGATATGCAGATTGGCCTCTATGTTTGACCAGCTGCCTTGGACAGTCTTCCCTTTGTAAAGCCCCCACCACCCTATCAGGGAAGCGTCTGTGGTCACTATGGCCCTGGGCTGAAGTGGGCAGAAGGGGCGACTCTATAGCTCTTCATCTGGCTTCATCCACCACATTAGATCCTGTTTGTATTATTCATTTATATGTATCTGAAAAGACATAGGATGGTGCAAGGGATACCACTGTGTTAGTAGGAGCCACTGGAAAATTCTCATGGGTAGTCTTGCTAAGGGCACTATGGTAACTGATGCTGCCATGGAGCTCAGGAGTTGAAGAACTGCCCGAGCTGAGACTAGGTTTTGACAGAGTATCACGCGGATTTGGTATCTTATCCTGTATAATCTGTGGTCCGGTAGAGAGACTAGGCAAGCATATGTGTTGAAAATTGCCCCTATAAATTCCATGCTTTGAGAGGGGATCAAGTTGCACTTTTTCCAGTTTATTGAGATTCCTAGGGATTCTGCTAGTTTGAGGGTGTAGTTTACAGCTATTCCAGTAGATGCTTTGTGGGGGCGGTGAGGAGCCAATCGTCTAAATATGGAAACACCCAGAATCCTTGAAGTCTCAAGTGAGCTGTTACCACTGCCATGCACTTGGTGAAAACTCTGGGGGCTGTAGAGAGTCCGAAGGGCAGTGTGCGGAATTGGAAGCGACTGGCTCCTAGCCAGAAATGAAGGAATCTTCTGTGGAGTGCTTGTCCATTTTTATGTGGTAATACGTAACCTGAAGCTCTACTGAGCACGTCCAATTGTCATTCTCCAAAAACAGAAGGATAGACTGAACAGTGACCCATCAGGAATTTTTCCTGTTTGACACATTTGTTCAGGATGCTGAGATTTAGAATTGCTCTCTAGTCCCCTGTCTTTTCTGGTACTAAAAAGAATCTTGAGTAAAATCTGGATCCTATCTGATCTAGTGGGACTGTCTGGATGATGCTTTTTTGAAGCAACTTTTGTATTTCTTGAGCTGCTGCTTCCCTTTGACTGGGTGGAACGTCGGGAATTTGTCTTGATGCCTTTGGGTAAAGACTGAATGGGGCGCAATAACCTCTGGTTATGATCCGCTGCACCCAAGAATCTGTAGTTATTGTTAGCCAGGCAGAAAGGTGCAGGGAAAATCGTCCCCCAACTGCTTCCAGAAGAAAGCAATCAGGCCGCTCCTCAGGAGCACTGATAGGCTTTGGCCAGAGAAGGGATCTGTGGACCCTCTGTAGGGGTGCCTTCCGGAAGAGTTACCCCCTCTGCCTCTGGGAGTAAACTTGCCACATGTGTCATGGAAAGGACCCTGAGATTTCTTGTGCCACATCTTTCCACTCCTCTGGATCCTAGAGTAGGGACATTGAGGGGTGGGAAAAACGTACACCCACAGCAGACAGGATCTTGCCGTCCTTCTCACACCTGGCCAATGTGTCTTTTACTTTTGGGCAGAGAAGTGAAGAAGCTTCCACTGGAGCATTCAGAAAGGAAGATTTAAAAGGGTCCACAAAGGCACTTCCAGGCATGACGTCTCATGACAACACCTGAACCCACCGCTCTAGTCGCTCCTTCAGTAGTGTGGGAAATCAAATGCATGGAGGAGTTGGATATGGGTTCCAGGATAGCAAGCTGCGAGGCAACCCTGTCACATACCTCGTCAGAGACTGCTCCTGCTAAGGTTTCAGAGAGTTTGGAGACTAAGTCTCTCTGAAGCCTAGTGAAATATGCCAGGTAGTTCAAAGACCTAACAGCAAAGGTTGATGATGCAAAGACTCGCTTCCCTCACCTGTCCACCACCCAAGACTCCCTGTTTGGGGGAGGGTGGACAGTATGGCTTTCCTTCTCAACCTCTTTCTTAGTGGCGGCTGCCACCACCATAGCATCTACAGGAAGACCCTTGGATCAGTGTGGATGTTGCTTGGGACGGGATAAAAACTTGTCTGGTCTCCATGGGGTTGGTTCAGTAGTATCAGGACTCTTCCAAGCACGCTGCACAATGAGTTGAACTAGCACATCTGCAGGCGGGGTCACCTAGGAAGTAGAGGGTCAAGCACAAAAAGCCTGCAGGAATACAGACTCCTTGGAGGAAGGGTTGGTGGACTTCCAGTCACCCCTCTGTTTCAGGATTTCCAGGATGTCTCCAAAGGAGACATCATCAGTGGGTGACTGTGGGGACCCCTCCCTTTTATCGTAGTCCATATCATCAGTGAGGGACTCCTCAGGGGAGTCTATGTGCTTTCTCTTGCACGTACTCTTACATGGTACCTCTTAAGTGGGAGTTACTGATGAGGACTCCGAAGAGGGGGCACCCTGCAGTAGGGTATCCTGAGATGCCTGTGCACGATGTCCCGATGCAGTGGTCTGTGTCAGTTACGGTTCAAAGGGCGGACATATTTGGTGTTTTACAATGCCGACAGTTTGCCTGCAGAGGCAAGAGCCCTCTCCATCACCTGGAAAGCAGGTACACCTGAAGAGGGATGGGAGCCCGGAACCGAGAAGGATGACTTCAGAACTATGGTGACACCCTGCTCCGACAAACCCACTGCCATGGACGGAGCCCCCAAGGGGACTCAGTAACATCAGGACTCCTGGAACTGTGGTAGACGGCGCTGTAGAAAAAAATAGCAGGCACCCTGGAGCCTCCAGTCCAGTACTGATCTTGAGGATGACCCGGCTCCAAATGAGTCGAAGGTCAAAGGATCGGCTCTGGAACCACGGTGAGATCCACCAGTGGAACCGAAGGCATGGGAACTGTAAAGGGCATTGATGCCTGAAAGTAGGTCAAAGGAGGAGAACAAGTTGGAGTCCGTGGAGCTAGACTCCCAAGTCCAGATGGGAAGGGAATTTTGGAAGGTGTAGCAATCCCTCTGGCCGTCAGCAGCTGGTCCACAAGACGCACCACATCTAATTCCAAGAGGCTTCTGGTCGATCGTGTAGATATCCCTGATGGGGAGTCAGGCCATTCTAAGAAAGGGATAAACTGTTGCCCCAGGAAAGGTTCCAGCATAGGGGAGTATCGGGTCAGCCCAGAGTGGTCTATTGGCACCACGGTCTCGATACTGGAGACCTGTAAGGGAGGAATGTCTGGTATTGGAACTGATGGGACAGACATTGTAGGCAGCTTGGTGCCGTGGATATGGTCGGTGCCATGGTCGGTGTCGAAGTTAGAATTTTTAAAGTTGGCAGCCAAGGTAGAAATTTGCAGTTTAGGCAATATCGATGCTGTAGATATTGTCAGTGCTGTAACAGGTGCCGACGACACAATTTTTGCAGATAGTAACATAGAAGCCAATTTCGGCTCTGGAGCCGATGAAGTCAATTTTGGTACTTTTTGCCTTGCTTCCTGTTTTCTATCACCCAGGGGTGAAGAAGTAACAGAATGCGGTCTCTTTTTGTGCTCTTTCCTAAGAAGTGGTGAGCTCTCTGATGCAGAAATAGCCTCTGAGAAGGGTGACTTAAGGAGGCCCTTCAAAATCAACTTATTTTTTCTATCATTAAGGGTTCGAGAGCTGAACCCTTTGCAAATGGTACAAGGAGGTTAGATTGAAAGATAAGGAACCCCCAAACAATATATACATGACACATGCGAGTCACAATTTGGCATTTTGTGACCACACTGGTTGCACTGTTTGAAACCTGACGTTCCTTTTTTCTCTGACATAGCACACAACAGTATATCCAAGTAACAACAAAGAATAAGAAAGAGCTAGAGGAAATATTATTTTTTTTAAAGAAAGAAACAAGAACGGGAGGGGGAAATACCAGCAATGGAACTCAAATATATACCTCAGAGGGTAAGGGAAAAGGCCGTACCAGCAATGGTACTTAAGGATTTCCAAGAAGGTAGTTGAAAAAGAGAGGTAAAGAATGGGTAAACTTATGATAGATTATGAAAAAGAGTATGAGATTGAAAAAGGAAGGAAAATTATTCAGAAAACGGTTTTAATATGAAAAAACATTAAGTACTTAGCTGAGAGCTGGCTTGGCACGCCTTTTTGGCTGCATGGAAAACGAGATCTGAGGTAACAGGGAGATAGGCACTATGGGTAAAAGCTTAGCTCGAGAGTTTTTGGCTGGCACACAAAAGCTTATTATAAAGCCAGCTCGGTTCAGAGGACAGAACCGATACCAATCATTAAGGAATGAATGAAGATTTACATCAGATTTAATATTCACTGCCTTTATTTTGGCTTATAAAATCCAGTTTAAAGCATCAAAATTAATAAATACCACTAATGTAAAGATTAATTTATCCTGAATAGTTTCCTAGTTGCAGTTTGCTAGTAATCCTTATGATTTCAGAGATATGACTATTTATTTGAACTGTAAGGTGATGACTTCTTTTTTTTTAAAGGCTCAAGCCACACCCACTGGGAGTTAATACACACTCAAAAGAGCTGTACCGAAAGGAATGACTTAAGGAGAATAACAATAATCATACAGAATGGAGCAGAAAGTATTCTAAAAACTAAGCCAACTCGGGAATGGAGTAAGGAGATATTGCCAATAGGGATGACTGCAATTTGGGATACAGAAAATAGCAAGAGGGAGCTTGAATTTATTGGGAAAAACTGACAAAGGAACCAAGTTCTTGGGAGTAAATAACTAGAGAGGAGAAAGGTAGATGCCAATAATTTATTTGGACTGTAGGTTAGAGACTGCCTTCCCTATCAAGGATTGATATCAGACTATGGGCAAAGAGAAATAAATATAGGGGGTCCTAAATGAAAGACAAGCACTTGTAGAGTTTTTAGTAGAATCTAGAACAGAAGCTTAAAAAAGGATTAATTAGTAGAGCATACAAAATATTGCATGATAACTATAAGAATCAATCAGAGGAGGTTAGAAAGGCTTGGGAAGAAAGATTGGATAAGCAATTCACAAAGAAACAATGGGAGGATATGTTTGTCTACCAAATATGCAACAAAATCTAGAAGATTTAGGATTTTCACTTGGAAATGTTTACATAGATATTTTTATACCTCAAGCTGACTCCAGAGATTGTTTCCTCAGCTAGACAGCAAATGTTGGAGGTGTGATGGGGAAGAAAGAGGTAATTGGGAACATACTTTCTGGGAGTGCAATGACTTGGCAAACTTTAAAGATTCCCCACAGACTACTCTATCAGAGATACTGGGTGAGCAATTTGGTGTTAACTACGGAAATTATTTTTCTGAGCTATGATACAGAATCAGAACTACCTAGACATATTAAGGCCTTGCTGAATCTAATTATGGTGGTTGCCAAAAAGCAATTACTAAAAAGTGAAAATCATAGTCTAAACCAACTGTACTAGAAGTCATGAATATAGTTAACAGAGATAAAAGAACTGGAATTGGGATCTTTAGAAAAGGGTAGGTGCAAATTACATAGGAAAAATGGGAATTGTGGGAACAATACATACGGCGGGGTGAATGAGGTTTAAAAGGAGGCAGGATTTAAATGAGCTATGTAATGTCTGACTGACAATGGTTGAGGAGTTTATAAGTGAGGTACAATGTCTGGAACTAAAAGTGTGTCAGTATGGTTTGTGATATTAAGTGCTTGCAACTGAGGTTATGCCAATATGGTTTGTTTTAATTTATATAATTCTATGATTGCCTTGTCATAAGTGATAATTTAATAAAGATGTTTCATGGCTAAAAAATACAAAAAGACATCTTCTGAAAAAAAAATCTTAGTCACACATGTTTTAACAAAGTAAGAAAAGTCAGCCATTCTAGACTTTTGTTTCTGAAGAGGTGAAGAGGAAGCACACTGAAGCAACACTGGCCGATAAACCGTAAGCTATTAAACATATTAAAAAAGGAGACACTGTGAAGCAGGTAACAGACGACCAGAACTGTGGGCTGAAAAAAAAAATGGTTGCTGTTTTCACATGCCTGTAAACTGGTAAATATGAAGAACACACCAGATGAGTGTCTCAGCAACACAGAAGCAAGTGACTAAAACAAAAACAAATTTACTACTGTCTACTAGTTTTGAATTTTGCACGTGTTGATTTTAGTTTTCAGGTTTCTGCTATTGGTTCTGCTCAAGTTTTTAGCTGTCATTTGATTTTTGGTTAAGAGGCAAGGGACATTTTTAAATAATTTAATTCCTGTCACTAACAGTGACACTAAGTGTTTTGAATCAAGTCAGCATTCTAGGGAATATAGGTCAATACAAAAGGACTGTGATACCTTTTAAAGCCTATTTCCAAAGACTCACCAAAAGGTTTGGGCCACAGTAGATTTATAATGCAGGTGACACTGAGATCTTCTGGAAAAAGTGCCAAGCTATAGTTTCTTAACAAAGCAAGATAAATCTGTTGCAATTTTTGAAGTAATTAACGACAATCTCTCCCTACATTTGCATAATAATGCCATTGGGCAAGAATTATTTGAAACCACAGATGACTGGTAAACCCAAATGACATAAGGGCATCAAAAATCTTAATGAACAAAATTTACCTGCTACCTGGAAAAATAGCTCACCTGTAAGGATGACAACAGAAATCATTAGCTGTAGAACAGTTTTTACCTCATGTCAAAAGATAACTGAATACAAAGGGGCTTCCCATAAAAACATCAGTGTTATTAGGCAGTGATAATTCCCACAGGAGTACAGGTGACAGTGAAACTACTGAATGTATCTTTTTAACGCAACAGCCCTACAGCTACACATAAAGCAGAGACTGATAACAGTGGGAAGACTATATATGCTGACACTGACTTAATTGTAGCTTCAAACAGCACACCATGCATATCGGATGTGACTGGAGGACTTTGCTTGAATGTCTTGCTGAAGGCATTCCCTTATGAAAAGTTACATGATATATTTATTAAGCTGCTTCCTGTAGTCAAGGATACAGGATTTGATTCCTTCAACCTCTACTTCAATGCTGTGTGACTCTGTGCAAGACACTTAATCGGAAAGTGCTCCTGGGGTGCCCTGTAAAATATTAAGTACAGTTGCGCAAGTTCTACTAACCTGTAACAGCAGATGCTCAAATTCCTCACTGCCTCAGTGATATTTTGGGTTATTTGCCAAGATAACCCAGTACTGGCTAGCTTTCAAAAACTCAGACTACTCTGCCTCTCTACTCCTGAGACAATTGACTAGCTGAGCATGTCCTGAGAAGGAAGCCTTCAGCTGTCACAGGCAGTGAATTGTTCAGGCTTTTTCACTTCTACAGAGAAGGAAACGAAAAGCCATTTTACATTAAGATGGCCACCCTGCACTCTTGTGGCAGAAGTGTGTAGCTCAGGACCCATCTGAGTTGGGGAAGACTAGAGAAATGCTCAGTTTGGGAATTTCCCATTGATAGTTGTGTTAAAACTGTTTAAATTTGCCCATACTTAAGCCTCCCATTTGGGTGGGTTTGTGCCGAGTTTACTGGAGCTGCTCAACGTTTGGCAACTTTAGCCAAAGGTCTGGAGTGCATCTGCACTGAAATCCAAGGCATCCACTGAAAAAAATTAAAAATAAGTATATTTTAAGCCAGCACTGCACTTTGTTAACTATTTAACTGAATTATTGCTTCATTTTTGCTGTTGTGACTGCTTTTTACTCTGCACTTTAAAATTGTGCTTCATTGCCTTATATAGCATAGGCTAGATTCAGACCTGCTGAATCTAGACTGTTTGCTATCACTGTGCTCTTAAACCAGCCATCTCACACTATGAGAGCCTCCCTGCACCTTTGCGGTGGAAGTGTACAGCTCAGGACCCATCAGAGTTGTGGATTGCTGGAGAAAGTCTCAGTTTGGGACATTCCCACTGGTAGTTGTAATAAAACTGTTCACATTTGTCTGTATTTAAGCCTTGCATTTGCACAGGTTTGCGCTCATTTTACCAGAGCTGCTCAACATATGGCAACTTTAGCCAAGGGTCTGTAGTGCACCTGCACTAAAATCCAAGGCTTCCACTGAAAAAAAAATGAAAAATAAGTATATTTTAAGCCAGCACTGCACTTTAACTGTTTTTAATTGAATTACTGCTTCATTTTTATTGTTTGTGACTAAGTCCAGCTAGCAATAAAAATGAAGCAGTAATTCAATTAAAAACACTTAATAAAGTGCAGTGCTGGCTTAAGATATACTTATTTTTAATTTTTTTTTTTCAGTGGAAGCCTTGGATTTTAGTGCAGGTGCACTACAGACCCATGGATAAAGTTGCCATATGTTGAGCAGCTCTGGTAAATTGTTTGTGACTATGTCCAGCTAGCACCCAGGTAGTGGTGCTGCGGTAGCGTTGTCGCCTCACAGCAAGATGGTGGCCCGTTCGATTCTCAGCTAGAGCATCTTCTATGTGGAGGCATGCGTGAATGGGCGTGCCTTCGTTGAAGGTTGTGCGTCAGGGCTGGTAACTCGGCACGTAAAAATCCACTACCAAACATTAGCGGAACAGAGTTCCGCTGTGGCGACCCCTAACCGGGATAAGCGAAAAGACACAACAACAACAACAACGTCCAGCTAGCCCACTTCCTTCTCATATACCACACTCAGAAAAATCCTGTCACAATGGACGGGCAGTTTCTCATAATTTCTCCTGCCAGCTTGATTGATATGGGCATCTTGAGGCAACGTAGCAATTGCTACATGTATGCTGATAACCACTTACTCCTAAAGCAAACTAACACCCTATGTGAGAGATGTAAATACACTGTGAAATTGCAGTCAATTTTCTCACATAAAATGAAACTAGACATCGAACAGGTTGTCAGCACACATGCTTCATCTCTCACGCAAACCTCACCTCTCACACAAAATAAGGTTATGACACATAAACCCACATATGTGGAGGTACTCACTAAAAGCCTACCAAAAGAAAAGAGACCTTCCAAGTGCATACCACCCACAGTCACCATTAAGCAAAAAGAAACCACTACACATATCAACACACACACACACACACACACACACACACACACACACGTGTCTCAACAAATAAGCCCTTAAGGCAAAACACATCCCCAAAAATGATACACAATTTCTCCACAGAAAAATTGGTCATAGGTGACTCCATAGTGAGACACACAGATGTCCTCCACACCAGACTGGAAAAGGAGAAGGTCACGGTCAGCTGTCTTATCAGGTGTCAGGATCTAGCAAATCACGCATGCACTCAAGCCACTCAACAAGTACCGTTATGACCCTGTCATAGTCCATGTTGGAGTGAATGAGTTGAGATGTACCTCTCTGGACTGTATGAAAACATGAGAGAACTCTCTGATTGTGTGTCCCAGACAGGTATGTCCCTAGCCCTAAGCAGTATCCTACCCTCACCCACGATGATGCCACAATATAAACAAAAAATGATGGACTTCAATAATTGGCTCAGTTTCTGGTGTCACTCCATGGGGATTCAGTATCTGTCAGCCTGACAGTATATGGTAGACAGACCTCACTGCTTTACGAGAGATGATCTGCACCTGCTCCCTCTAGGCTTTTGAATACTGGCAAAGGTCCTTGCCTTCCCCACAGTGCCTTTTTTAGGCAATGTCAAAACAACATATTTTCAAATGTAATAAAATATAATCAAGACAAACTCAGGGTCGTGCTGCTTAATGCTAGGAATTTAATCATGAAACTGTACTCCCTGGAAGCACTCCTCATCTAGGAGGATGCTGATATCTGTGCAGTTATCGAGACGTGACTCAAGGCCACTGAGAGCACCACGGCTGTACAAGGCTACAATCCTTCCACACATTCAGACCTTAAAATGAGCATGAAGAAACCAGAGGTGGAAGTGTATCCATCTTCATTAAAACCAAATACACTTCAAGACTGGTCAAACACCAAAACTCTCTTGAACTACTCCATGTCCAATTAACTACTGGAAAAGTACCATGCATCATCACTGTTCGCTATAGATTCCTCACCATGAACCAGGATAAGCACACCGCCTACCTCAATTTACTGGAATCCCTCACCATACAGCCCAGCACCTTAGTCATGGGAGATTTCAACTATCCTTCCACAGACTGGGGGACATACACAAGCAAAAACACACTCACCCAGAGGTCCCTGGACTAACACAAATGCTCTGGAATAGATAGTCTGCACTCCCACTGGGGGCTCTAATGTTCTAAACATAGTACTCACCAACATGGGGGATCATTGTACTTCCCCCATGCGTGATGCCCTCCCTAGTAAGGTCAGACCACAAATCAGTCTCTTTTAAAGTAACTACTGGAACTGACACCCTCAAAGGAACAAAAATTATAAAAAACTTTACTAAAGCTAACTACAGCCTACTAAGAGATGGTATACAAAGAGTCATACCACCCGCAATCGCAGACATCAATGATCACTATGCAGAAGTGTATGCAAATGCCCTGTATATACATTTAAGTGACAGCATAAACTCTGCTTTACCTGACTGGATCAAAACCAGGTCTACCTGTAAAAACAAGCCACCATGGTGGACTTCAAGTATAAACAGATTACATAATAAGAGGAAGAAACTATTGTCCAAAAGCAAGAGGGCTATCACTCTGCAAAGGAAGAGTTGAGTTCTCTCCTAAGCCAAAACAAGAAAATCAGAAATCTTGTAAAGTCTTCTAAAGCAAATTACAAAACTAAATTTTCATCCCTAGCCAAGGATAATCATAAGGCATTCTTTAATCATGTCTGAAGTCTAAAAGGAATGCCCAACTATGTGCCGAACTGGTTGTAGATAAAATCACTCATACTACAATGGAAGATATCGCCAACCTGCTAGCTGACAGCTTCAGTGCAAACTTCACCACCACATCCCCACCTACCACATCCCAAAGCATACTTGACACCAGCCTTCTGCCTAGCATCTCTAGAGAACAGGTCATCACAGCTTTCACCAAGGTCAAAAACATGACCTGTGTGGGACCAGATAATATTCCAGGTTGTTTACTAAACAATCTAAAAGAAGAGCTAGTGGACCCACTTGGCATTCTCTTTAATCATAGCTTGAGAACTGGCTATGTGCCTGCAGAATGGAGAACAGCAACAGTAATTCCCCTATACAAAGGGGGGCCATCAACTGACCCTTGGGAACTACAAACCAATTTGTCTAACCAGCCTCATCTGCAAGGCTATGGAAAGAATTATCATGGACCTTATCAACAAGGACACAGGCAACCTCTAAACAGTGGACCCAACCCAGTATGGCTTCATTAAGAGTAGATCATGCTTATTAAGCCTGGCAGACTTCTTTGAGAATGTCACCAAAGCCAAGGATGAAGGTAAGACAGTGCATTCAGTCTATCTTGACCTTGCCAAGGCTTTCAACACAATTCTCCATTCTGGCATCTTTGAGAAACTCTCCCAGATATGGATTAACCCTTATGCTACTAGATGGGTAGCCAACTGGCTCACTGACAGAAGACACTGTCAAAATTGGTGACTCCACCTCCACCAGAAGATCGGTCACCAGTGGAGTACCACAGGGGTCTGTGCTGAGCCCCTGTTTGGCATCTATTTCTCAGAAGTCCAGGCCAAAGTAGATGGCCTTTAGCTCACCACATTTGCGGATGATTGCAAACCCGGAGCAATCACTGAGTCCCCCAATGATGTCAACATATTACAAGAAGGGCTAACACAAACAAATGATTGGTGCCAACGCCATGGTCTAAAACTAAAGCAAAAAATGCATTATTATACCCTTTGCCAAAGTGTAATTCCCTACAAATTATAATACTGACAGCACCCCACCCCCCCCAAGTTTCAAACCAGTGGTGCGAGACTTGGGAACACAAGTTGACGGCAATCTGAATTTTGACCACTGAGTTTCCACAGTGGTAAGGAAAGCCTTCTACATAGCACACTTCATAAGCAAGGGCATAGTATCCAAGTCAAAGGATGTTATAACTCCACTGTACTCGACCCTCATCAGACCACTTCTTCTTCTTTTGGCTTTTCCCGATTAGGGGGTCACCACAGCGGATCACCTTGTCTGCTCATGATTGGCAGTGGAGTTTTACGGTGTCGAGTTGCCAGTCCAGCACCCAACCTTCCACAGAAGGCACACACACACACACACACACACACACACACACACACACACACAAAATCACACCTAGGGCCAATTTAGAGTGTCCAATCCACCTGCAGCATGTCTTTGGGATGTGGGAGGAAACCGGAGTACCCAGAGGAAACCCACGTGACCACAGGGAGGACATGCAGACTCTGCACAGAATGCACCCCAGCCGAGGATCGAACTGGAGAACCTCT